>NC_084670.1:18494882-18532382 GCF_028389875.1 Rhea pennata
ATATCAACATCACACAGAGCAGTGTGGCATATCTTGAAAAAACGTATAGCTGCAGAGCAGATGACTATTACTGAAATATAAAAACCCATTGCTGGTTTTGTACTGAATACAGCATTGTATACTAGAGCATACTGGGCTTTAATAGATTGTCCTGACTTTCTTTTTTCATGATTTATGGGAAATTTTCCTGCTGTACTTCAGGCATAAGCAATGAAGCACCCTCAGCCCTATAATTCCCACCTCTTTGATTTCTTGACTCAATGGCAGCAAGACTAAAGCAAGATTTTTAGATGGACTTCAGCCCTTTTTAATTTTCTCATTTGGAATACCCAAATGCATTTCTATACATGTAGGGTTAACTATTTACCAAGGAATTATTTCTGCTGTGCTCCTGTAGCATTGACTACAGGTCCATATAAGTCCCTGCGTATTTGAAAGGATAAAGCACGATATTATATTTCTCACAAAGTGACACAACTCTCATTTCTCACAGAAGCATAACCCATGACACTGTGTCATCTTACTTTATTAGCATTTATTTTTTCTAATCTCTTATCTAAGGAAAATATAATCCAGTTAATCAACAGCACTACATTTTGCTTTCTGAGGAATTAAATTAATGAAATTCTTACAATAAACGAGCACAGAGAAGCAGGGAGCTAGTGCAGCATCCTATCAAGCTAGCAAGCCAACTCTCTCCCCACTTTCACTGTACCATTTTGCTTAGCTCAGTAGGGACTGACAAGCTGTAGGGGTTATGCAGTCCTATAGTTAGCAACAGACACCAACAACTGCATGGTGCCTCGTTCAGGCCAATGCACCAAGTCTGGTCCAATGCCACTGGGAGCAGTCAGCCCCTATGGAGCTGCATCACCCTAAAATATGTGCATGTGAAGCCACAACACTTACCCAGACCTCAGTGCTGGTGTGCAGGACAGCAGCCACCATGGACATCACCACCAGTGTCCCTGCCACCAGGCCGGGGCTGACTGCCAGAGCCAGCAGGAGCTCAGCCGCTGCTGGGGCCAGCACACAGCCCTGGCGCTTGCAGCCTCCCCTAGACCTTCTCCTGCCACCACGCAGGCGGGCTGCACCCTGGGGCTCCGGCCCAGCTCAGCTGCCTGGGGCCAGCAGCACTGCCCCTTGTGAGAAGGAGGTGCTGAAGAGGAGCCTGTGTCATTTATTTCCCTCTCAAATGACCAGGGCATATTAGGAAACCTCAGGAGAGGACAGGACTCAGGTTTGGGTTTATCTCCAAAGTAAATGAGAAAACAGCGGTACAACCTGGGAGAGAAGGGCTGTTTCCTGGCCAGTCAAGGCTGCAAGCCTTTTTTCCTGAGTGCCTTCGCTTTCCTCCTCCGCCTCGCTCTGCAGCCCATCGGTGCCCTGCTCCGGGCCCTCTCAGGCACAAGGAGCTAGCAAAGCCATCGGCGCCCTTCGGCTTCTCATTGCTTCTCTTCTCATTTCTGACCCGTCTGTGGATACCCCATTCTTCACCGATCTGCTGATCTCTATTAAATATTTAGACATTTTTAAGAGCAGGCCTTTGGCTAGCCATGAAACTGGCAGAGTTCAAACAGAGATGGCCTGTTAGCTAGAAAAAATATGAGCAACAGGCATTCACTGATGCCTGAACATTACTGTCCTTGAAATCAATATTTTTGTATGATCACAAGTGTGAATATTTTTTGCCATTAAGAAAAATTATTTCACTGAAGGCTGAAGGACTGAATTTGAAGCTTACATCCTTATCTCATTTTTTCAACGGTTTTGAGATTACCATTTCATATCTAGCAAGTAAAAGGTAGGAAAGAAAAACATAGTAAAATATTGAGAGCCACTTTTCAAATACATATTCAGTATGGTAGACAACGCAAAGTGCATAGGAAAAAAAACACACTCCAACATGGGTAGGGAGGTGCTTGTAAAGAAATAGTTGCTTCTACCCCTACTGGTGATCTCAGTGTTATATACAAATACATACAATTTTGCACTGAGCATCAAGCATTAAAAGTTCAAACCCACAAAAGCTCCTGCTCATGAAGTTCCTCCAAGTTATGTTGAAGTGAAAGACAGCAGCTATGTTTTATGTGTCTTTGCCTATTGGTGGCTATGTGCCTTGACACCCAGCTTCTAAGGCATAAATCAGCGCATCTGCCAGTAATGGCTATGCGATGAGGGAAGGTGCTCCTAATTTATTACTGTTCAGATTTCATTGCCTGAGTTATTGCCTTATAAAATAGAATCTGTTTCTCTTTACATGCAAAGAAAAATGAGTTTATGTCTAGTGTAACATATGGATGTATCGGCAGCAAAGTTTAAACTTTCTAAAATAAAGTCAGTTGTTATCAAATAGTTGACTACAATGATTTCTATTTTGATTGAGTTCCTGTTGGCTGAATATACAGTCAACTTTATTACTTAAGCAAAATATTTAATGGGGGGGAGGTAGATACTGTGTATATGATTTTTATTTAATATTATTAGTTGTAGCTGGCAGCCAACTTATAGTCTAAAATTCTCTTTTTCATTAGAGAAACTATAGAGCGTATAAACCGTGGCATAATAATCTAATCTTCTAAATTGATGTTTCTTTTCTTTTTGCTTACAGTAGCATGGATCATCTGAAACATTGCCGGCATAAATGTATCATTTGTCACAAGCTAAAAATTGTCATCATTAAGTTGATTAATCAAATGCTGTTCTAAAAGATGGATTGAAACACAAAATACTCAGCCTAGTGCCATATAATGAAGAGATTAATTTGAGGCACAAGACAACCAATTTAGTATAACTATGCTCACACTTTATTTAGAAAACCATCAATTAGTATATTTTTCCTTGATATACTATTTCGTCTTTCTAAACAAAGAAAAGGTGATCGCTCCAAAGTCAGTTTGCTTGCTGTAAACAGACAGGGTTAGCTAAGTATCTCCTTGCTCTTAGATCCTATAAACTGCAACCTTGACTTTGCGCGAAGAAAAGAAATTAACGGTGGAGTGGAATTTACAGCCGAATGACTCCTTTCAGGTTATCGCTAATTTCCTTTCTGTACTGTAATTATAATTCTGGTAGCAGAAGTCACAGTAAGGGAAGTCTCAGAAGTGTTTCTTTCCTTCATTAGCTTGGCTATCTCTCCCAGGATTAATATGGTCCATATGCAGACTCAAGCTTCCACCACAAAGTTGCAAAGCCCTTAATCAGCCTTTATTGTTTAGGAAAGTGAAAAAAAAAAGAGGAAACGGTGAATCACGCTATCCTTTCCCGGCAGCTAGAGAAAGCCATCGGGGCTGCGACGCGCTAGAAAGACAGTCAGCACCACCGCCTTCCCTTCCCGCTTCTGAGCATCGGCACCCGGAGAAACGCGGTCGCTCCGCGCACGAGCCCCCGGGCAGCGCCGCGACGCCGCCAAGGGAGCGCCGCGCCGGGCTGGCGGCGGCGCGGGGCCGAGCGCGGGGCCCCGAGCGGGCGCTGCCGCCCCGGCGCCGCCCGACGCTTCCGATTCGTTTCGGCCGGTTTGGCACCCGAGCCCGCGGTCCCCGGCACGAATGCGACCCGCGCGCGCACGGATACACGCGTTCTCCCAGCTGCGCTAAGCAAGACTTTTTAAGCTGTTAACTTATCAAAAATACACCGGAGGAAAAAGAAACAGCGTGGATGTTACCCCCCACTAATGAGGCACTAATGCATAATTATTATAATACACACAGTTCTCTCCACAGAGGAATATTTATAAACACTGGAACAGTCTAGTTTGCGCTGAAGTCATCCATACAAATTGTTTTTCTCCTGCAGTTTGCGTTTTTCCCTTATTGTAGTAATATTTAATGCATTTTGTAAGTCTATATGCAGTCATTTAAAATCCTGAAGAAACCTGGGCCTTTACTACTTGCTGCCTTAAATAAGAGTAAAAAGACAAAACACTAAATAAAGTTAAAGGCAGAGCCGTTGTTAAAGTATTCAGTTACGCCAGGTTTACTTTCCGAGAGCGGGACTTCAGAGGGGAGCAGCCGCGGCGCTGCCGAGGGGAGGCCGCCCACGGGCCGGGATGACGAGACGGACGGGAGCCCCGGGCGAGGTTTCGGGGCAAGGCCACTCTCCGCGAAGGTCTCGCCCCAGGCGGCCCCCGCCCCCGCTGCCTGCGGCGCCGGGCTCTGCCGAGCCTTCCGGCGGGCGCTGGCGCGGGAGCTCCCGCGACGCGACGCGCCAGCCAGCCGGACCACCTCTGTGGGTCCAGGCTGGAACCGGGGCCCCAACTGTTTGGATAACCAAAAATAAATTGCAATGGATGCTGAAGCGTTGCAGCAAGATGCCAGCGGAGGGCCCAGGCCCCTCCTAGAGCCGGGAGGGCGAAGGCAGCCGGGCCGAGAAGGCAGCGTTACATGCCAATTAAAGCTGAATATAAATAAATTGCGGTATACTAAAAAAGAAATGAGACGTACATTCCATTTACAGTGCAGTCACCCTTAGCGCCTTAAAATCGTAATGAAGGTTACCATACTGGAAATCAAACTCATTTAACTAGGTTTAGCTTATGGGTCACACTAAATAATATTACTTGGGAAAACATAACAAGGGGAGTGAAATTAGGGATGTAAAAAGCTCTTATGAAAATGTAAAACATTAAACCACTATATATATTCCTGCTGCCTAAACGTGCTGTACTTCAGGAAACATTCTCCATCACCTTGACAGCAGGCTTCCTCTCCCTATATTGAAGTTTATTTACGTGAATTATTAATGCTGCTTTTGTTTGTAGCTATATCTTAATTTTCTTCTTTTCATTCACCTGTCATGATTGTTTTGATTCACATCCTGGGAGGATGCACAAAATATTTCCTTCGGAAACACTGTGGTGTCACCAATATTTTTTGCTCTGTTAACAGATTATTCTGTCTTCACAGTAAAACCAGATCATTTTATTTTTTTCATGCAAACTGTCAGTCACTGAGATTATGCTTTAACTGCATTGAGCGGATAAAAGATAGAATTTAAACTACATATCATATGTCAGCTGAGAGCACTAAGAGCCCTGCAAATAGGGAAAGCCAGCAATTTTTTCCTACCTCTACATGAAAAATACGCCCACAGCTGCAAACCAGATATCCTTTAACAATTAGTAATGCTCACCACAAAATTATTTTGCATATTATTTGTAGTAACATAGCTGCCCTAGTGTATTTTTTATTTGTGGAAAGAAGTGGAAATAAATCCTTTGGGTTTTTTTAGGCATTCAGTCTTATTTGTTGTTCCTTCTACATAGGCTACAGTACTGGGAAGCATAAAGATATATTTGTGCTTAAATGGTATTGTTTTACAAAATAAAAGCTGATAAAAATGAAGATGAAGGATTTCAGTCATTAAAGAAATGTCAAATGAACATCCCCAAGTTTTACTGTACATAAAAAAAAAGAGAGAGAGAGTTGGAAATCTTAGCGATATTTCTTCTAAAACATATTTTAAAGTTTCTCTTTGAGAAACAGAATAGAAGAGACTTCTACTTACCTAGAAATTACTTGGAACTCCTTTTTTTCTTTTTCCTTCCTTTTTCTTTTTTCTTCTTTTTTTTTAAAAAGGTACAATATCTACCCAACTTGTATACAAAATTCAAAAAGATTCTCCTGAAAACACAATATTGAGAGACCATATGTACAAACACTACACAATTTCAAACAGACTAGGCTCATTGGAAGAAAACTTTTTTTTTTCTTATTTGCCTTTGATTTCTTTCAGAAGAATAAAATGAAAGGGACAGTGATACATATTTTAAGCCCTGTGAATTCACAATGGGGCTTTAGAATAAAGAGGTAAAAACCTTTGAACTAAACAAAGGTCCATCACGGTGCACTTCTTTTTCACAAGCACCTTATAAAGGAAATTATGCTAGACAGAGGGCCCAGCTGGCTTTTGCCACTACACCTCTCCGACACAAGACAGCAGCATCCTTCCCAGCCCCTATCAATCTACCGTATGCCATGCCATTGACTCCTCGTGGACCTGATCTCTTATCTCATAGAGCTGGTTTTTAGCCGAATGCCCTGTGAAAGTCTCCACTCATGAGCTTACATCTGAGTGTCTCTTTGTACTAGCCAAAGCCTGTAGTCTAGCAGGCTGCATTAACTTGATTAAAGTGGTACCATAGACAGTTACTTAGGCTCTTACTTTGCTCTTAGATTAAAGACAAGAAAGCCTCCTTCTCTCAAGGTTTTTTTGCAAAACTGCAACTTTCAAAAGGGTCAGCAAAAGACAAAGGCTCTTATAACAGAAGGAAAGAGGCTTTTATAACAAATGATTTCTAATTGCTCCTTTGTTCCAAAAAGACAGCAGTTATACCAGCTGAAACATAACAAGCCATCAGCGTTTCTTGATGGAGAGCTTGTACGGAGGGATGCTAAGAAAGAGCTTTCAGTAAGTTCCAATAATTTTAAATACATTATTTCCTTGAAAATAACACCTTATTTAATCCACTTAAATTTGAAAGAGAAGTGTATATGCCTAGCTGTACATAACAGTCTACCTTTGCTAGCAGGCTGTAAAGCTACTTGCACTTTCCGTTTTGTCTCTAAAGAGTAGCATGGAGAAAGTGCTTGGGCTAGGTATCTGCTCCTGCGTATGAGATTTCATATCCCTTATCAAATAAATTCTAATGAGGAAATCAGATTCTGACCTAATATAACGAACTGGACTAATTCAATTTTACAGAGGAACAAGCAATCACAGTCATCAGGTTCATAGTTGCAGTAGATAATTGTTAAAAACACTACTGTCTGTGAAAAAGCAATCTCTTTTCATGTTTAGCTGCTACAGCAGCTAATTTCAGCAATGCTTCTGCAAAATGACCAAGCTGCATACTTTTCAGAAGGAGTCTATTTATTAGAAAATAATAGCAATCTTAGATTTTCTATAAACCTCCATGTGCCAGCATGTCTGTACTCACGTGGGTGAATGAGCACAAATGAAACTGCCCATTTCCAGGCAAGATTCAAATTTCTTTTGGGCAGGAAGGCTGCACCGGAGCCCATCCTGCCCGGCCACTGAGCCCCAGCGCCGGTCCTGGCCCAAGCCAGGCTCCCAGTGGGCTCCTGCTGGAGAAGCAGGCAGCGATCACGCACGTGCAAGAACCTCTGCGAGTGCTAGCAAACAACATTTTGGGGCCTCGCCTAGCATGCTAAATTGTGGGGGGGTAACGTGGATGGGACGGGGGCGCACAGCAGCTGGGGATCAGCCGCAGGACGGGGAGCGTGTCAGCATCAGGGCTAGGCTGGCCAGGTGGGGCCCCGTGCACCGGGAAAGGCAGAGCGGATCCCACTGAAATTGGGTGATCAGATTGGCAGGGCCTCTCCTCTCCCTCCGGGCACAAACCCACTGACCAGCTTTTCTCCAGAACGACCTCGTGTTGTCATAGAGACTTTGCAAAAGGGCACTATCTGGGAAAAAAAGGGCAGGATGCATGCTGTTGGGTGGCTGCCTAGGGCGCAGAGCGATGGCAGGCCTGCGGAAAACCGTGCTTTTGGGGAAGGCTCTCAGAAACGTGGGTTCGACTCCCACATGACCTTAGCTGCAGCACCAGCAGGGAGATTTCAAAAGTGCCTGGGTGCCTAGAGACACAGACACACGGAAGTGCTGCAAAGGCCCCAAGAGGCATACTGATGGAGACCAAGCACCCAGAAGCGTTGCTGGGTCAGGCCCTCTCTCACCTCCACGGCGTGGAGGAAGGAATGCCACCTCCTTTCTCCAGGCTCGGCCGGCTCCTTAGCTCAGCAGCTCCTCCTGGCAGGAGGCTTCCATCCACCAGAGCCTCTCCTCCAGACCAGGCAAGATCACCTCGTAGGACAGAAACTCTGTGCTTCTTCTGGAAAGTGCATGGAAACTTTGTTACAATAGGAAGAATAATTACTAATAGAATATAACATTTACAGTGACAGAATGAAAGAGCTAAAGGCATTTCTTTGAAAACAGAAAAAAGCAAACAGAAAACTATTTTCACCTTGGGGGAAAAAAATAAATAAAAAAGAACATTGATTACTCTTAAAGGGACCCTCTTAACTTCCCTTTGAGGACTCCCATTTATCTTAGATCTGTTTTCCCTTGCAGAGGAAGAAGATAAGTATTCTCTTGACATTCTCGTTTCTTCAGCAGACTGGGCTAACAGAGAGATTTTTATTTCAAATATACACGTAACCATGATGTGCTCTGGACTCAGCTCATGCTCCTCTTCCCATATACAATGGCACTTAGAGCTATAGCATTTCTCTCTATCAAAATAAGCAGCAAGAAGGATAATAGTGCTCTTTCCTGGGCATGTCCTTGAGGAAAGCTGAAATGGGCTGGTGGGTGGAGGCACCAGGTGAGGCTGCTCAGGAACATTAAGGCCTGTTAGTACCATCAAGGCCCTGACATCAGCCTTGCTTAATTTAAGTTTGATAGCGAACCAGCATTCCTGCTGAGGGTTGGGCAAATCCAGCTCTGCAAGACTTTTTACCAATCATCTCCCTCAAAATCCATCCTCTACCTTAACATCTGGGGCAAATCACATCTGTCTCTGGACACACACAGACGTACTAGCTAATGAATTTCTCTAGATGCCTGAAGTTCCCAGCCAACAATAAGATGAGTCTGGAGACCCCAAGGGCATTTCCCACTCCTGGAGCTGCAGTCTCAAGAGAGGAGCCTGCCCACCAGGTACAGATGGTCCAGTGAGTTTCCAGCTAGATCACTAGACCAACATCCTAGAAGGAAGCACAACCGTCTCAGGTTATGAGTATCCCGTAATCCATGGGGATTATGGAGCAGAGAGTCTTTCAGCAGAGCAGGCAGTGATCATGCATACAGACAGGCTGCACACTGGCTCAGAGAACAGTGTGGGTTGGAAAGTGGCACTGAGGATCATCTGGTCCAATCCTACCCAGCACAAACAGGGCCAACATAGAGCCCTGCTTACTGAAGATCCTTGCTACATCTCCTAAAGCACTTAGAAGTATGTTATAGATAATAATGAATCAACATATTCAGTAGTGAAATCCTGTGGCTCTCTCTGAAAGAAACCTGGCTGCTCTCCCACTGCACAGCTCTAGTGAGGTAGCAAGGACGCTTCTGACTCTCTGAAATGGTGAAGGACATTGGTGCCAGTCGCAAGTGCCCCATAGAGGTCTCCTGCAGGTCTCATGATGATTGCTCAACCCAGGGAGACTCTGGATGGTGAAAAGTTGATTTTGTGCCACTTCCTTCCACTCCCTTCCCTAACAGAGCTCCCATGGTGCCATGCCAGACTGGGGTGCAGGAGAGGGGCTGGCACACCTTTCCTGGGGTGCCAACATGCCACACACTGCAGTCGCTGCACCTGCTCCCAGGAATGCCTGGGCTTGCGACTGGACCTCGCACATGCAGCTGGCAGTGTCCGAACAGCAACAACGTCCTGGACAGCCCCCGTGCCCCTCCTGCTCTGAGGCCATGGAAAGGTCTACCAGACCTGGGCACTTCACGGGGAAAAAGTTCTTTTCATAGATGCAGAATTCACCTACTTATTTTTTATTTCACACCTTCCTGCATAAATTTGTTTCAAATGCAGCAGAGCTGGTACACATCAGTTTAGTGAACTGGGTGCCCAGTTTTTATTTTAGTCTGAAAGCAAAGTGATACATATGTGTAATGTAGCACAAAGGCATGTTTACTGAAGCATATAGCCATGATGTGCCAGTTAAAAAAAATAACAACAAGCAACAAATCTGTTTCATCCCTAGCCGTACGTTAGAAACTAGCTATTATTTAGATCCTGAGCATAGCAGTACTTTGGAGAAAATACAGATTTGCATTACAGTCCATTTCTTGTGTTTCTCCCAGTTAGTGGTCAGACAATGATTAAAACCTTGGTGTGTACATGTGTGTGTTGAGGTGTGTATTATGTGTGTAGTATACTTCATGTGTGTATGTGTGTGCATGCTTACTACAGGCTTGAAGTACTTTTCCAACATTTCTTTAAAATACCTTCAATTTACCATCACTGATAAAGAGGTTTCTGAAGCAAGTGCTGAGAAGGAAGCTGTTCCTCAACAGACACTCATGTAAATATATTGCTTTTACAGGAGGAGTAAAAAAAAAAAAACTAAATCTTTCCATCTCTACCAGTGAAATGGCTACAAATGGGTTGCCATTAACTTTTGTTACTTGAGTAGGTGCCTGTAAAGGGCCAGGTGGTGTTTATGCAGATGAATGAGCATGTTACAATGTGTTCTTCCTCTTGGATAAAACATTAGCGTATCGGATGTGACAAATCAGATGTTCATCTTCCGCACTTCTGCATTATTTTACATTGAGAATTAGATAATGTGCTGGCTTAGCTTTTTACTTAGGATTTTTTCCCTTCTTCTTCTTGAGAATAATTATATACATAAAGTTCTCCCAACACTCTGCATAATCATTGTCTCGCAGTATGTCTAACCAGCCAGGTACTATGGTAACTGTATATTTCCAGGTAGCAGGCTCTGTATTAAATGGAAGTATACATTGTTTAAACATACTGCATAATTATGGTGAAACAGAAATAATGGGCTTACATGTTGAATTTTTTTCTTAATTCAGTTTTCCTACTAAAGTAGTAGATAATTACTGTATTCCAACAAGAATGAAAAGGTAAATATTAGAATGTCTTACAACTGGAGTTATGCAAATAATTGAATCCTCAGTTCGGTGGCTAAACTGGAAAAACAAGCCTTTCATTTGGGTTGAAAAGAAAAAATAAGATTGGGGGTTTTCATAACAAAAGCAAATAAACAGTGTTTTGTGCTTAGGACTCTTTTTTTATTTAGCTATATTTTGTGTCAAAACATCATTTTTAAATTTCAAAGCTCGGAATTTTTAACTTAAGAAGAACCCAAAAACCATTTTATCCTTTCATTTTGTCTATTTTTGCCCAGCTGACACAATTTAAAGAATTCAGTTTCAATCATCAGAAAATGACATTTTTCATGAGCAAACCTGAGATGTTTCACCTCACTGTGATTCAAATAATCAACATTAATTTCAAGTTTTTTGGCAAATGGACTACAACTGTCCTTCCATTTTTATGTTATTTCTTTACACTGCCAAATCAGGCCAGTTTTCCACTTAAAGGAGGTTGACAATACTCAGCAAATAACATGGTCAAGGCCTTTTTGCCATTGATTGTCCTCCAAGAACTAATCTCTGCACAGTCACTTTGGACTGGTCTTTAGCTCTTTCATAGAGCCACAGACTGGTAAGGTTGGAAGTGACCTCTGGAGATCATCTAGTCCAACCCTCAGCATAGCCCATATAGGGATTGAACCCGCGACCTTGCCATTAGCAGCACCACGCTCTAACCAACTGAGCTAAACCCGCCCCCAAATTAGGCCCTTGTAGGCCTAATTCCTTTGTTTGAGCAGAAATACAGGCCAGTCTTGGAGGAAAACTGGACTCACACCTGCTTGTATTGAAGGACCTCAGCTGTCTTCAGCACACACTAAATGCAGATACATCTGAGGCTCAGGGCCAAATCAATCTCACTGGAATTCAGTCAGTTGGGAATAATTTGGCGTTTACTTTTGTACAGCCATTGAAATTGGTGGTTGACTGTGTTAAAAATAAAAATTACGAATACAAGAAAAAGTTTGTGTGGGCTCAGTGATCCCTCCATCTGCACGAAGTCTTGGTTGTCTTGGTTGTCCCCCACCAGCAAGGAGGTCATAAGGACTTTGCAAAGTGGGTCACACAGCAGAGCCAATGTGCGGGCCTCATCAGTGGAGGATAAGTCAGACTCTACTTTGATCATAGAATGGCCTTTTTTAGCAGAAAGATGAGCTGTTTCAGGATCTGAGAGCCTCATCTTGTCCAGGTCTGGCTTAACCAGCAAGCAAATCTCAGTGTTTGAAAACCTGTATTAGAATGAGGTACTTCTTTTTACTACAAAATAGGTGCATTTATTTCTCTCCTAGCTTCACTTTGCTTGAGTGACACCAACAGAATACACAACTGCTCCAGTTAAATGCACAGCTCATTTCTGTCTACATCTTGTAGGCAACATGTTCAAATGTATTCAAAATCAAGGCTGCAAAAGAATTTCTCATCATCAAAGACAGCAGCTTTAGTTCCTGTAATTGTGTTGTTTTGTCCAAGGCTGAAAGGATAAAACAATGCTGCTTTGGGACAGCAGTCACAGTACCTGTGTGGTCTCACCATCATGTGTCACCCACAGCTCAGCACAAGCACTGCTCAAGGCCCCATAAGAATATCCTAAATTTACCTTCTGGCTGCAGAAGTGTAGCAACATGCCAGCAGTGAGCATTTGCTCCCATGACCCCAAAGGCCACAATCTGCTAGCAGCATCCCCATTTTTTGTCATTCCAGCCTTAGGAACTGGTATTGTCCACTTTATGCCTCTTACCAATTCCAAAGTGACCTACTGAGGGCTTATACTCAGCACCTTGGTGAACTTATAGAAAGAAAAGGAAAAAAATTGATAGAACTGTTGCTAATATGGCCCAAAAATAAAAGAAATATTTCCAAAATAGAAGCTGTGAACTCCTTTTGGAAGGTGCTATTCATTAGTAGCTACCAATTTTCAATGAAGTAAGATTTAGAGTATCGAAAAAGATAGAAGAAAAAAACTTCTTATGTGGGAAAGTGGCAGCCCCCAGGATCAGACTAGCTGGAAACCTGGGCAATCCCATCATGGGAGGTTTCTCGCGTCAGGCTGGACACCCATCTGTGGGAAGGCCTGGGTGTGCGTGAGCCCAGTGCAGCACGGGGAGAGCAGGGCAGTGGGATGCCCGGCTCAGCACACCGGCTCGTATAGCTTCTCCTCGAGAAGCTCTTCTTCTCCTCTTCTCACTGTCCACTGGGCAACCAGCCACACGCAACACCTCCAGGAGTGGCGGTGCTACTGCGCACTACCTCACCAGCACCTACACATGGGGCCAGGGAAAAGCCCCAAGAAAAGCAGCAGCCAGCAGCAAAGCACATGTTTGGTGGCACAAAAAAACATCTTCATCTGAACCGGTCACGGAATATTTACAAATAATTTGTGCACTGAATGAAAATCAAGGATCACCATGAAACACAAAGCATTTTTGTAGTTAGCATTACTGGCAGTGAAGATCTGAGAGCTGCCTGTCATCTGAGGAGCTCAGAGGAAAGCCATCAGTGTGAGAACCGCATCCTTTTGCCTAGCTGCAAAAAGCTTCAGTAAAACTCATCATTTCTTCCAGAGAAAGGGCCCTGGCCACAGTTTTACTGCACTAACTCACAAGGTAAGGCTGTGCCTCAGATTAATCAATACGGGCAGACTAACCGAATCCTTCTACCCTTCGGATTCCCTTTCCTCCTGTTCTTTGCAGGATATGCTATCTCACCCAGCTCCCCTGCTACACCAGGCAGGATAAATGTACTCACCCCTCTCCTCCTGGAGAGGGAGGACTATCACCATTTGACTTCCAAATGCCTTGATGGCACAAGGCCAGAAGGACCACCCTGTGGTGGATGGTGCTTCCACAGGCTCACTCTGTCTTCACTGCTGATGTGTCTACCTTCTCCCAGGACTAGTTAGTGAAGGCTTTGCAGGCTGGAAAACCCTCTGCCTCTTGATCTAACCCCGTCCCCCACACGATTAAACCTGTCAGTTTCACAAGAGGAAACTTTCATGCAGTCTCTCGCACCCAGAGAAGACCCTCGCTGGGAGTACCTTGGTGAAGAGGCACCAAGGGCTAAATTTCTCCTAGAGAAGGAACTGGATGAATTTTGCAAGAAATTCATCACTACCAACAGCTTCTTTACTTGTATGAATGTGCCCAAAAGCTATCCCAGACTAAGCATGTTCTCACCCCATAGCCAACAAAGAACTTCATTTCTAGCAAAGTATAATCTCACCAACAGAGATGTTTGCTGCTTAGGGAATCTAATTGCAAAAAGCAAATAGTTGTTTTGTTCTTTGCACAGAATCACCCGAAGGTTGGAAAGGATCTTTTTTTCCTGTTTTGTGTGACCCCAATAGTGGCAGCAGTACTGTGTTTTCAACTTGCCTAGAAGAGGCAAGTTGTTGGGGAAAATATAGCTAATGAAACAGCCCTCATTTTATCTTACCATACATCATACTGTCTTTAAAAAAAAAAATACAATAAAGTCATCAATTCCACTCCAAGACTTACTCAGATTTGGTTTAACACTGCAGGTCTCAGCATGTATAACTATGATTTCTGCTAACTGGTCTCAGCCTAGTATTTTCACACCTTTTTTGTACTAAATGCTTGCAACTGGTCACTCTACCAGAAACTGTCACCACGACACCTTTATTTAGAATCTTAACAACACAAAAGGCATTAGAAATGAATCTCAAAATAATCTTCTTCTATTGTTTGTATTGCAATAAATTCCTGCAAATGCATCCCATTATGTTTTTATACAATTAAATGCATATAATGTCTAACTGTTAAGGTATCAGTCCAGCTGGGTACAGATGCGGTATGCTGCCAGTCTGAACAGATCTTGGCCGCCTTTTAATAATTACCTGAATAAAAGAAAAATAATGAAGTGCTGTAGATAGCTTATCCAAACTGGTAAAAAGCTGTTTGCAAAGGATAACTACAAGGGGAGTGAGATACCAGGCTTTGCTAATAAATAATTCTCAGAAATATCAGCTCTCAATTTACTACTTGTACACAATGGGCCAGTTGAAACTTGCACAATGATCCAATTTGCCACAGCTCTTGTTTTGAGTCTTTGTGAAGCTGCTGCGGGAGCTCGGTGGGAGCTGCTTGCACGTATCCCTGGAGTCAATCAGTAGGCCTTTGTTTCCCGCTGGTCAAAAATATCAGGTGGCTTTGAGAGTCTAATTATCAATGAAAAATTAAATTCAGGATGGGAACATAGCCAGGAGTTGCCCCCTGCCTTCTGCCCTCATTCATGTGGTGTGAGCATCAGGATATTTGTTATAATTCAAAACATATTTGAGCCAAATTGGGGGCTTCAGGGGTGGGAAAGACATAAACCTAAATGTGCGAAAGAGGAATGGAGTATCTCACTGGCAAATCAGCAAATTTATCCTTCCACATTCTTAGCAAAATAGGGCGTGTAGCCCCAATGGGGCAAAATGCTTTCCCTCAAGTAGTGACCATTCAGGGGGTTTCTCGTTAGGAATTGTGATGCCGAGTTTATGTATACACTGCTAATGTTCTAGTCTTGAGGAAGTTTGTAAGTTGAATAAACTATTAATTTGGGGTCTACCTCTTGCAGAAATTGAATAGGCAGCAATAGACATCATTCAGGGCTAGAAGATGAAAACTATCTAAAGACACAGCACCTGAAGAAAGGAGAAGGAGCATTGGCCTGCCACTCACCTTGCTTGAAAGACACCCTTTCAGCATAGCAGGTCACAGAAACCACATAAAGTTGATACAAAACATTCTTTAGCTGTGGCATTACAAGTAGAGTAAAAAGCCACTAAAAATAACCCACAATTGCCACTAAAGGTCTAGTTTCCACACATCTCCCACTAAACATGTGGAAACAAACTGGACATCTCGGTTGTTTAGCATGAAGCAAACCTTTCAGCCCTTTCTAAGTCACCCAGGAAAATCATCCCCGGATACTGCATACATCTTATTTCTTTATCTGCTGATCGTTTTCCCGCAAGCTGTACTTGTAATTTGTTACGTGAGAGGAACCCACTCCCAAACAAGATAAGAAACTTTGAAATAGAGAAAAATGAGTGAAAGAAAAAAAGCAGTAGCTAATGCAACTCTGCTATTCACTTCCAGATTATTTTCTATGTATGAAATAGAGCTGCTCCCCAGGTGCCACAGTGTCACAGGGAGAACACAGTAGAAAAGGCAGAAATACCCCACTCGTGATCTATTAAAAACATGGGTGTAGCAAAACCTCACAGCTCCTTATGACCTTCAGGTAGCTAAAGACCTCCTGTGTGAAAGGGATTTTCCCCCCCAAAAAAAGTGCAGCTTTGGAATCAGTGAAGGGGATGACAGCAGTTCCTCAGACCCTACAGAAGGAGGTGTACCTGCACCTCTCACTGCACATGCAAATATGCTAAATAAATCATGATTAACGCCTCTCAGTACAGGATCAGAGAGAAGAGGAGAGGGAACATGGGTGATGCTCCTATTTTCCAACCTTGAAGTTCAGAGCGGCTCAGCCCCACTCCAGGCCACAACAGCAGCTGGCAGGCAGCATGCTTAGACGTCCTTGCCATTCCTGTGCTCAAGAAGACTTCCCTTTTCCACAACAAAATTCTTTGTCTAGTTAAATCCCCTTTGGTCTTCAAGGTGATGATGAAGCAGATCAGCAAGGACCTGGCAAGCCAAGGGTCTGACTTAGGGAAGAAAATAGACAACAAATATATTGTGTAACGACAATATAAAACAAAGAGCTTTACAATCCATAGCTGTCATTTATTTGTTTGCAACTATCAGCCAGCTCAATCATTGTACACAGACAGCTTAAAAAGAAGAAAAAAGATTATATTTCCGTCTGTTTCTACATTGCCTCTGCTCTCAAAGGATGCCAACAGCCTTTATAGTTATGCATCTGGAAATCATTTCCACCTCATCCGTCACTGATACACAAGATAAACTATGGCAACTGCTCATCATCATAAGATGCTCTATCCTGAGATATTTTTAAGAACCAACCAAAATGAGATTGGTAGCCTTTTAGGCACCATACAGAACAACTCTCTCCAGACCAGCTTTTTTTTTTTTTAGTGGAATACTCTTCATTCATATTATTTTTGGTTGGCCATATGGTTTGGGCACTGATTTTTATTCTAGCATAAAACACAGCACAATAAATGCACAGCAAATCAGAACAACAAAAGAGCAAAAGCAGATAGGATAGAGGCATGCTTTTTCACTTTTGGTTTGATTACAGTTCCCAATTGCCTTGCACGTCACCAAGAGCTCGGTGGGAAATGTGAAAGGCTTTCCGACAATACAGGAAAATCCAATCCTATAAACTTTGCTCACACACTGCTGTCACAGGGACTGTTTGCACAATTAAAGGGCATCAGCACGGGTTAGGGATGGCGAGCATAAGGAAGCACTTGCAGCATCAGCTCTGAAGCTGGCTCCACCGGCAGTGAGGCTCGGTGACGGCTCGTTCCCCAGCGTCTCCTCTCCCGACCCACCTCCTGCCACACTCCCCGCACAGCTCAGGGGTCTGGTGCCTGGGACACGACCAGTACCAGCCAGGCTCCACTGGATAAATACAGATAGAGTTGTCCTTATCACAGGCAAAAAGCTATTGGAAAAATGTTTTATACAAATGCATTTTAAGATTTCTGTTTCTGCCACAACAACTAAAACACCCCAAGATAGTTTTAAATGCTATTTAAGGTTGCATCATACATTTTATATCATAAATTATTAAATAACTTAATGGACAATGCATTAGAAAGAAAACAGGCAAATTACAGAATAATTTAACTGTTGCAAAGAAACAGAGCAACTTGCAGGACGTAAAACACTCTATTTTGACACAGAATGCCTGAAGCTAAAGCAATTAAGGCTGCAAAATATTGCCGGCTGACATGATGTGTATGTAAATTTGTCATTCATTGGCAAGGGTTTGTAACAATCACGAGTAATGCGCACAATAAAACAATCATGTGGTATAAAATGCTTTCTACCAAGAGTACCTTGAAAATGGTGGTTATGTATCATTTAAGCATATCATCATCATACATATAGCAGTTGCTTATGACAAAGGTGCTCCTCAATACCAGTAGCTCAAACAAAGCTAGCCCTCTTAAACATTATTTACCATTATTTGTGTTCAAGATTATGGAGAAAGTATTTTTAAATTCCTTTTGAGAGCTGCTGTGAGCTTTTCACCAGAGATTCAAACTCTAGCGAATAAGCCCCTCCAGGCTAGCTTAAAAAAGCTCACAAAGTCACTGCACTTTGCTGGGTAGGCTAGCAAGGAAAGAGAAGCCTGAAAGATGCCAATACTTACATAGCTGCATCAGTTATATTATGTAAAATTGAGACCAGTGAAAGAAACACAGAGGCCTTTTGAGCCCCAATCAAAAAATCGTACATTTAAGTATCGATCTTTTAGATCTGAACACTGCGCACAGAGCTGACAGATGCAGGAGCGAGGAAAGGCTCACCGTGCTGAGCGAGCCCTGCTCGGCGGGGCCGGCGCTGTCCCCGGGGCTCGGGGGAAACGAGAGCCGAGAGCCGTCCGTTCACTGAGGTCTTCCTAACGAGGCCAGCAATACTTCCTGCCCCTGTTTTATGGCTGCCCAGCCGAGCCTGGTGAAGACGCTCCCCAAACCCCTCTCAAACCCCAGCGCGCCGTGCACAGTGCAGGACACTCGGGAGGTGCATGCACAAAGCAGCTTGCAGCTACAGGAGCCTGGAAATCCACAGACCTCGACCAGAGCAAGCATGAAGCCCTGTGTGAGGGGGACCAGGTTTTACAGGGGTTTGGGTCCTTGGAGGGGGCCAGCACAGCCCTGTCCCAGTTCCTCTGCCATCTCTGTGCTGAGCGAGGCCAGCCAGCCCCAAGCCCTGCCTGGGCTCCCAGCCAGACGTGGGCTCTCAGGCTACTAGAGAGTGCCGAAAAAAACCCATCGCCATGCAAACCAAGCCTTCCCTAGGTAACATACCTCCTTCCAACACTTGGGTGCTTCGTCTTGTCACTGGTTACTTCCCTCCACCCGCAGATCACCTCCTTTCAAACAGGGAGGAAGAAAATGGTTTTCCTGCTAGCTTCTTAGCTAAAACTAAGCTGGTTTATCTCAAAAAGACAACCAGTTAGTGACCAGCAATTATCTTTGACCTGGAAGAAGCGTGAGATGTTTTCAGAAATGCTGGGACATATAGAGGCACTAAAATCAGACAGTTTCATTCCTAATGCTGCCTTGGCCTTAGCCAGCTTTCGTTAGTTGTACCCAAATTCGCCAAAATGTCTTACACCACCTGTAGCTACCTTCAGCAGCTTTTGATTTTCCTGGTGTTTTTTTCCAGTGAGTGAATTAAACTGTGTTCTCTCTCCAGACACACAATTTAGGAAACACCTTGTCCTTAGGAAGGGAACAAGTTCATGCTTTAAATTTGTGCTGTAGGCCACGTTTTGGAAAATCGTCCAAAAGACTGCAATAAGCTTTCACAGGAGTGAAACACAGCATTTCCCTGAGGCCGGGCTTTTAATGTCATGCCCCTTGCCTTTAAAGGCCCCACTTGCAGGGTGCTGGGAAAGGAGCAGCCACCCCCGAGGCCGCACGGTTGGCGGCAGGCGCGAGCACGGTGCATCCCTTGCCCGTGGCGCCCGGCTTTTCCCGTGCTGCGCAATCTCCTCTCGTGGCTCCCACCTGGCACGGCCCCTGCCCAACACCACGGCCAGCGGCACCTCCTCGCGTCCCCGCTCCGGACGGCTACAGCACGTGCTGCCCCAGCGAGGAGGAGCAGCCGCCCACCCGCCCGGACAGCTCACGAACCTTAAGAGAAATAAGGACACGCGGAAAAATGGGCATCAGGGAAGAGAGAAGCGAGGGACTTGCTCTGCCCAATCTGCGTCCCACTTTTCCCCTTCTCCTTCTGGCAAGCTGGGGCTGGCTCCAGCGCCGCTGGCCCCGCACCCTCATCCGGGCAGGCTCGTGGGGCCGATGTTCGCCAGGGCCCTTCCGCCTCCGGGACGCCCCCAGCCGAGGAGAGCGGCGGCTGTCGCAGCCACGGCCACGGGAGGAGCGGGCTGCGGCGGGCTGCCACCGTTACGGCTGCAGTTTCCCAAGGAGACACCAAAATGCCAAGCTGAACCAATCAAAAAAAAAAAAAATTGCAGTGCCTCCACTCAGGATTAACCTCTTCAGCTGGTGCTTGGGGTAGCTGTCGTGAGAAAATCAACATTTCCACTTGCCATACCAGTACTGGGGCAGCTCCTGACAAATGATGATTCAGTAACAGTACCTTGATACCTTGACTATTTTTCACCTGCTATCCTCACTCATTTTCTTCAAGCCCTTTTCTTGCAAGTTGCTGCCAAAGGTAGGATAAAAAGGTGTGGGGAAAGGGTGAATTTTAAACCAGCTCTCCACATAAATAGAATAGGTTATGCATGTTTCTCTGAAGCACAGTATTAATCCCAATTGTGCCATAAAATATATATGACTCACTTGAGCCTTGTTCTCTAGTGAATTATGAACTATTATATCACTCGTGGGATAAGTATTATGTCTCTTAAGAGACTATCACCTTTCCTCTATTTTATAATATAAAACTTCATTGAAACCTGCCGTGCCTGATATAAGAGACTTCTCATGATGCACATTAAATCTTTTCCTTTTACAGCTTCCTTCATTTAGCTGATATTCACATCAGGATGAGTTCTTTTAGATGTAGCATAAGCATAAATTAGTATGTAAGAGAAGTAGGCGTTTAGCAGAATTTTTTCTTTAATAAATCTGGTGATATTTATATTTCATCACAAAGCAGAAAGATTTTTTTACACATTTAAAGATTTATTCCTGTAGTAAGTATCCAATTAATAAGGCTTTAGCATGCAGACAGGATTTGTATTTATGCTGAAGAAAATGTGTTCTCATTATACTTTTATTCTCATGTTAGATTTATTGTGGGTTCCGTTATAATTTATTTTAGTAGCTCCATTTTCTAATTCTTTATATTTACATGTCTCTTCCAACAAAAATAATAATACATAAATAATACCTGACAACACTTTGCAGATTTTCTCTATTTGTATGCTTTAATTCTCCAAGCATCTTGGAACGGAAACGTTGTGAACTACAAAGGAACTCTCTATGTGATCTTTATTACATGAAAAATTATCATTTTTATATCCTCTTCACTCTGCCAAGTTCTTTCCAAGTTCCAGTTTACAGCACATTGAAGTATGCAAAGAAATGCTACCAAAGCCAAATGCAACGCCACTTTCTAAGTAGGAATATTCACTAAACACAATTGCATTTTTCAAAACCATTGTTGTAATTATTAGCAGTGCCCCAGGACAGCCTTCTTCCTGCTGCATTGCAGCAGATAGCTTTTTGCTATTTACTGTTACAGTGTTGGCTCACTGGCATGTGTTTTATGATAACACAATACTACTACCACTATCACGCAAGTCACTGCTAAGAACAATGTTCAGTGTAAAGCTTTGCCCAATCCTTAACCCAACCTGCACACCAGTTTTCAGCAGGTTAAGGGCTTGAAGCCAAGCCAAGCCAAGCCAAGCCAAGCCACCAGCCCATGTTTTAAATAAGAGAAGATCTTATGCTAAGCAACTATTTCCAAGCACTTTGCAGCTTCTAACAGAAAGATGCATGCAGAGCGTGATACAGTAGCTTTCCTAGACCTGCACAGTGTAAGACAGCTTTCTCGTAC
Organism: Rhea pennata; assembly: GCF_028389875.1. Classification (NCBI taxonomy): domain Eukaryota; kingdom Metazoa; phylum Chordata; class Aves; order Rheiformes; family Rheidae; genus Rhea; species Rhea pennata. Next base: position 18,516,245 of record NC_084670.1, read on the forward strand.
AACCCATCCTAGAGCTTTATCTCCAGAACTAATCCCGGTGGGTCAGACTCTGCTGGCAGTTACGCAGTGCAAAACCAGCATGTGCCTGGGGAAAGCAGCTGAGCTACACCAGACTCGTATAGATATATGTAAGAACCGAATCTGGCCAAGTACTGTTGCAGTAGATGTTGCTTTCATTTTTCAGCATTACCCTCTGCTGGGAAAAAAAGATGACTTTGTGTTAGATATCAGATTTAATTATTCCTGTTGGGCTGGCCTGGAGAAATGTCAACAGTGCATTGTAAGTGCTAATTGGGGTGTCCATGCTCTGCAGTAGATTTGGGATACAACACCCTAGACTGGAGAGGTTAAGCATGTTTTAGAATACTGTACTGTAATGAGCTTAGTCTCCATGGAAGAGGCACAGCTTTGCTGCACACACTTCACACAGCATTGGCCAAGCCACACAACAGCGATCAGCTCCTTTTTAAGGAAGGCTGCCCATGTCCACCACTAGCCAACAGCAAAGGTAAGCAGTCTTCCCGGGGCTTGCTGCAAAGTGCTAAGCAAAGCAAAGTGAGGGAAAGGGAGGCGAAGTAAAGAGAAGAAAGAGAGAGAGAAAGAGGAGAGAGAGAAAGAGGAGAGAGAGAAAGAGGAGAGAGAGAAAGAGGAGAGAGAGAAAGAGGAGAGAGAGAAAGAGGAGAGAGAGAAAGAGGAGAGAGAGAAAGAGGAGAGAGAGAAAGAGGAGAGAGAGAAAGAGGAGAGAGAGAAAGAGGAGAGAGAGAAAGAGGAGAGAGAGAAAGGAGAGAGAGAAAGAGGAGAGAGAGAAAGAGAGGAAAAAGAAAAACTACTACAGAAAAAAATAAGTAAAATGTTGCCAGTATGCTTACCTTGCATCCTTATGTTTTCATAGATCAGTGAGGTTTTCTGCTTAAGCTTATGGGAAGTAACATGGGTGTGTGCTGTAAATGCCTGTACTAGGGATCTGTTGCAGACACACGCTTTGCTACTTTTTCCAGTAGACCTTTCTACGTGTCTGGTGAAATATTAATCCAGCCTTACTTTAAAGCTTCTAAAGATGAAACCAAAAAGCTATATTGTTTCAGTAGTCACAGTGCGTGAACCCACCCAGTGAAATTAGCAGCTGCAACCAAAACAGGTGTTTGAGGGCCTTCTTTTTCCAAATTACCCTGTCCTGCGTCAGAGCACGAGGCCCGAGGGAAGCCCTGCACATTTTGTTCACAGCACTGGACTAGCAGAACGTCTGCATGGGCGTACACCTTCTTACAGGCTGGAGCATGGAAACATCACCTTTACAGCGCAGCCTTGAAAACTTTCATGAATGCTTCTGATTTCACCTTCACACAATGAAAACTGAAGTATTTAAAGCCACAACATGCCTGCTAGTCTGTCAGGCCACAAACACAACAGGCAGCCGTTCCACCACCTTCTGTGTCGCAACGGGCCTTTTGTGCCCCTCAGTGCATTTTAAGTCATTCACTGGGCAGCGCTGCACTAAACAGACCTGTACACATTGCACCAGCCTTCTCGCCTGCCAGAGGAAAGAAAAGAGAGACCCCCCTACAACTGAATGCTAATAAATGGAAACAGGGTTCAATTCTAAAATGCTGTACTTGTTCAGACGCTGAAGCAAGAAAATTAAAAAGGCATCCGAAAGGCTACTGTGAGGACAAAGATAAGTCTCAGATGTGTTCTCCGTCTCACGCAGTCCTGCCGTCATTACTACCCTGCATGCTAATGCAGACCTGGCAGGTAATTATTCTTTTACTTGCTCCACGATCCTCATTCTTACTGGCCTCAAATTGAGCTGCAACGCCAAACCCCACCAAAAGTGAGGGGCAAAAATCTCACAAATGCCCAACAAGGGTTTGTGCTGACCCTAGGGAACAGGTCTGGAGAAGGGACTGCGGGCCAGGTGCCATTTCAGAAAGCCTTTCTCACCGTGAGCTCTACCCTTCTGGAGGGGAAGGAGTAACAAAAGCTGTATTTCTCCTATGTATACTCGAACTGGGAAATGAAGGCCATTTTGTGAGCAAGAGACAATTCAGTAAGTCCAGATGCAGGGAAAGGCTCTGTCAGACTGCTCTCAGCAGTGGCATCCTGAGGTTAGTTGACTAGGGAATCTTCTTTTTTAGGACAGCATCTTGAGGGAACAACTCCATTTCCTTTTCCTTGCTGTGTATGTTCATAACAACCAATGCCAGTTATACAACAGAATCATAAATTGTGATAATAGGTGTTTTACCATGACCATATGCAAAACGAGTGATGAGATGTGGCTAAGCAGCCTACCCACCCCAGGCCCCCGGACATACCCACACACGGCTGTGCAGAAGAGCAGGGGCACGTGTTTTACTACATGTTCCTGCAACAATACAGCTAGAGTGGAAATCTATGCTTGGTATGTACAGAAGCAAGGGGTATTTGCGCATGAATATCAGGCTGGAGATAAGGCCACTTAAATTCACATGGAGTCATAATAATATAAATCATTGCACACCTGTGTTGAGGTCTGGAGGATAGGTACAGGTAGAATAACTCAAAATGCTAGGTATTTATATAGAAACCATGTGTACACTGCCTGGCTCTAGATATCCTTATCTAATATTTTATATGGAACATGTATAAACTGTATTGCCATACAGAAATGCCTACTTCATGTGAATATGCATATTGTAGAAAGAAAAGATGGCAAAGAAAATATTGTTGTCATTCTGCACATTTTTGCTGTCTAGATGCATTCATATTTTTGTTTGCTTTCTGAAATAACAGAAAATCGGGGGTGGGGGGCAAAAAGCTAACTAAATATTTAATGTATCAGCACCTGTCATATAGTTTCTGTGCACGAGCACTATCGATTTCCTGGTAGATCTCCTCCCCTACCCAACTTCATTAAAGAATAAAAGTAAAGTAATAAGTCATTTCACACTCTGTCTGACCATTATACAATAATAGCAAGATTTCATGCAAGGGTACAACATTATGCCCATCTGCAATCACAGTCTCTTTGCAAAAATCTCAATTCACACTTCACATGCAGCTAACCTTGTTACCATTCCCTTCCTAAATCCATCAGTCTTGCAGCTGCACGTCTTCACAGCCCAACATCTTAAAATTCATCACTTTGACACCCTCGCATCCCTACAGGTCAAGCTAAAGAAGCCAACCAAGAATAATTAAGGGGTACCCCAGATGTTTAGTCTCCTTCTAGCCAACCTTTTCTGGAACCGAGTGTAGTTTCTCTCTTCATATGCTAACGAACCATGTAAAGTGGTTGTTTTAAGGGGACGAGACCTCAAACAAATTTCAGAGTTCTCCTCCCCCCCCCCCCCCCGCTTTTTTTTTTTTTTTTTTTTTTTTACAAGTATAGCTCTTTGTAGTTGGAATTTGAACAAGAAGCGTGATAATGAGTAGGTTGAGGGAAGGAAAGGTGTTATCTCATTAAGGTAATTACTAAGACATCCCCACCATTACCTCGGTTTGAAAATGTGGCAATTAAAGCGCCCTACATGGGCTCCCAGAGACAAGGGAACGAGACAGCCCTCGGAGAACTTCTGCGCCGCGGTTAACGCGTGTCAGGGCAGGGGGCGGCTGCGGCCCGCGGGGTCGAGCCGGGCCCTGGCCTCGCCTTACGGGCCTGCGGGGCCGGGCCGGGCCGGGCCGGGCCGCCCCCGGCGCGCTCCGCCGCCGGCGCTGGCGGCGCGAAGCGCCTCCTTTGGGTTCCTTTGAAAGCCGCTAATTTTGAGGAGCCGCGTTCTTGCTCTGCCATTAATAGAAACGGCTGGTGAAAAATAGGGCATATGAATATGGAAGCGGAGTTTTAATGCGACGGAGGCTCTGCTGGACCTGCTCTCCAGCTAGAAGGGTACACAGATAGGCTCTTGCTCCAGCTGCACGACGGCCCCTTCGACGGTGGAGCAGCCCAAGGGAAGAACGAAATTCAGGAGTTTTTCCAGAAAACGAGAGCAGCGGGAAGCGGAGGCAGGGGGAGCTGCCCGCCCGCCCAACACCCCACGCCGCCCCCCGCCAGCTGCCCCCCAGTCGGCGCCCGCGGAGACATTTCGATGCTGCCCCAGAGCAGAGCAGGCGGTTTCTCCCGCAGGACGAGCAGGGTCTGTCCCGGGATGTCAAGTTTGCTTCACCCCTCCCCCTTTTTCCTTGCAAAAGTGGCTCCACGTTAGAGGAGAAAGAAACCCACTGCGGGTCACCGGTGCGAATGGTGTCTTAGCGTCAAAATGAAATAAATGGAGAAAAAGAAGGTGGAGGGAAGCCATTTAATTCCAGCCTGAAACGGTTATTCGCAGCCCGTCCCCGTCACTCTTGGGCTGGGAAAATTTCTTACATTATGAAAGCATTCACCCCTTCCACAAGTGACCTGAACCTGGCTGTACCTCTCCACGCCTTGGGCTGAAGCCGAGCTATTCGAGTGTGCTGCAAGGAGGATTCAAGGGCGACTTTCAGGGTGCGTTTCCACTGGAGCGCCGTGTGAATTGAGGGGAAGAGGAATTCTGAAAACGGGAAAATAGCAAAGGCTAAAAATTCTCCCATACAAGAAATGGTCTGTAAAACCTATAGACAGTGCCGGGCTGCCGCTGACGCACCGTCAGACGCGGACTGCGTTTGCCCGTGCAAATGCAACCAGCGTAACCGAGGCGGGAGGAAACTTCGTTCCTTGCTACTCTCCAGGTCCCACTTCCGGAGCCGGAGCCGCTGGCCCGACTGGGGGAGCAGAATCAGCTCCCCGGCGACCACAGAGGACCAGGAGCCACCCCAGCGTGCAGGCACCCTCGCGGCAGCCGAGCCAGGGCTTTTGTGCGTGTCCTGGCCAAGTCCAACGAAATCCTCCCCCCTCTTCGCACTTTCTGCTCTTACGATGTCCAAGCTAATCCCCGGAGGGCAGTAATTAAACATGACCCTGCTGCTACATCCCGAAGAGAGAGCTCTTCAGCCAAGAGCGGCGCAGGAACCTGCCCGCGGCTCTGCTGGCAGGAGGGCTCAGCCAGGAGGGAGGCGGCGCTGGGGTCGCCAAGGCCCGGCTGAGCGCAGCAGGCGTCCCCCTGAGGAGCCTCCCGCGCCGTGCCCACCTGCAAAACATGCAGACACGACCCAGCGGAAGGCAAGCAAGGAGGGGCCGGCCTAAGGGCGACGCAAAGGGCTCGCACGTCTCACCGCAGCCACGCCGGGGTCAATCCGGAGCGACACGGCGGAAGCGGAGCGGTCCTGTGCCGCTTTCCTTTTCCGCAGGCTGGAGCGAGGGGCAAACCCATGGGGCAAACCACAGGCCGAGACCTGGGGGCTGAGCCCCCGGTCCGTGTTCGCAGGGGCCGAAGTTCAGGGCCCCTCGCAGCCCGGGCAGCCGTCGGGGAGAAAAGCCACCAAGTTACCACGCAGCGAAGAGCTCCCCTTGCGCGCTGGCCGAGCTCTGCCGACCCCAGAGCCCTGCCTGGGGCTGCAGCCCTGGTGCCGCCCGGCCCGGCCCGGCCCGGCCCAGCGGCGCCTCCAGCGCGGGGAGCGCGGCGGGGCCGGGCGCGCCGCCGCCGCGGGGCCCGGGCGGCCCGGAGCTGTCCGTGGTGCTGCAGGGCGGCGGGGCCGCTCGGCTCCGGCGGGAGCTCGCCCGGCGGCGGCCCGGCTCCCGGCGCCCGGCTCGGCAGGGCGAGGGCGGCGGGGCCGCAGAGGCCCCGCCGCGGAGGGGAGCAGGCGGCGCTGAGAAAGTTACCGGTGCGAACGCAGAGCCGCCCGGCGCCCTGCGGGGCGGCCAGCGCCCGGGGGCATCAAACGCCCCGAGCACCTCCGACGGCGGCCGGGTCCCCTCGCACTTCCTCACGCACCGCACCGCTCCTTCGCAACAGCCTGTTTTGTTTCCACGCTCGACGGACCAGCACCGAGGTTTCTTCCGTCAGCTGCTTTCCCACAGTTAACACTAAGAGAGACCGTTTATCTCGCTACAGATTTCTTTGTTTATTTGTTTAAATCCAGTTCCAGGGCCAAGAACAGATTTTGATCCGGCCAAGGACAGCGAGGGAGGCTGGAAACAGACCCGTGACTGCAGGAATTCAACAATTCAGCACCAAATCTCGGAGCCGATTGTAGCGAAAGCAGCTTTCCGAGAGGAGGAAAACGGACAAAAACCAAAACGGCTTGGCTGACACCGCATGAGAGCCAGCAGCGCTGGCGAAACGCGAGCGGTGCCGGCCCGCGCCGCGCGGCGGAGGCGGCGCGGAGACCCCCGCGCAGCCCGCCCGCCGCTTTGTCCTGCCGCAGCGCGCTGGAAGGCGACCGCCTTACTGGGCCTTTACACCAGCAACGAAGCCGGGGGGGTTGTTTTTCGTTTTTTGTTTTTGTTTTTGTTTTTTTCTCCAGGCTGCAAGGGCTAACCGGCGGGTTAGCCTCACAGACAGCCCATGCTCCGGGTCAGCTTGTTCCCGGAGAAACGGGGAGCAATACCAACGAACGAAGATTCAAATTTCCCCTCCCGACCCGCTTTCCAAATGGGAAAATGAGAAAGAAAAGGGAGCAATTCGTACTTCAGCCCTCCTCCCCGCTCACACACACGCACTCCAGTTTGCTCTGGAAATACCTTTCAGCAGCAGAGCCCGTTTTAGAGACCGCGAAACTATTGTCACCAGACAGCAGGGCTGGCACCCCGACTCCATCGCCTCCGCTCCTTCCCAGGCTCGCCCTCCTGACCACCCAGTCCCCTGGCCGCGGAGCTGGGCTGTGGGGAGCCCGGTCGTGGTTTCCAAAGCACCACGGATGTGATTTGCCCTGCAGTCAGCCTCGGCCACACTGTCCCGGGCCGAGGGAGGGAAAGGGCCTCATCTATTTTGCATGAAGTTCCCGTATCCTTGCTACTTTTCAGCGACTTTTTACAGTCAAAAAAGAGCCTAGATTTAGCCATCGAGGGGAAAAAACGAACCTGGAACTAGCTTTTCCAACTGGGTCGCCTTCTTTCAGGAGAAAACAGCCCAGCTTTCGTTGTTTATATACAGGAAAAGGCTCTAGCTGAGCCCAAATTTCCTATCGCCTTCCCCAGCCTCGATGGGACGCATTTGTCGGAAAAGCCCCGCGCCGAGGCGAGGCGGGCCGGGCCGGGCCGGGGGGGCTGCGCCGCTCGCCGCGGGCCCCGCGCGGGCGGAAAACGACGGGGGCGTTCCCGGCCCGCTCCGCTTTTGTTAGATCAAGGCAGAGGTCAGCGTGGCCTTAATGCGAATTTATTAGCAGAGAAATCAGCAAACCACTGCGCTAATTAGCAAAGCCCAAATAAACGTGCCCGCAGGCTTCTCTTTCTTTTTCTTTTTTTTTCGTTTTCCCCCTCTTTTCGAGAAAGAGGGAGGAAGAAAGGAAACCCACCAGAGCAACGGGGGTGGGGGGGGAGCCAAACCCTCAGAGGGGAAGATAATATTGGACTTTATGAATGTTTTATAGGTAATTGCTGTATAACTTTCTAATTTCGCAGGGCGGGGGGGGGGAGGTGTTCCCCTCCAAAGGCTGGGGCCAGAGCTGTCCCCAGAGGCCAGTGGAGGGTTGCAGCCCCCAGCCTCGACCCGTGAGCCGACCCCCTCCCCATCCCCGCGGGACCGCGCGGCTCCGCGCACCGCGCCGGGCCCGTTAAAGACGGAAAGTGACAGCGGAGGGGGGAACAGTAACACAGATCAAAGCGGCGGCGGGGTTTGGAGCTCGGTGTCTGCCGGGATCCCCCTGCCCTCCCTGGCTCCTTCCCCTCGTTACTCACCCCGAGCGCCGGCGCTCGTTGTCTGTCCCAGCTCGGTGCGGCCCGGGGCGCGGGGGAACAGCTGCCAGGCCGGGGCTGGCCCCCAGGCTCGGCTCGGCTCGGCCCCGCCGCAGCCGCCCCGCGGGCCGGAGCCAGCCCGGAGCGCCGCCGCCGCTCCCCGCCAGCTTCCCGGGGGAAACCCCCCGCCGCCCTTCCCAGGTGCCTACAATAACGTCGAGGGGCACTGCACCTGGGGAGGAGGGAAATGTTTTTCCTTTAAAATATAAATGATTTTTTCCCTTTCACGGATTATGAAAAAAACGACATTAAGGAAAAAAGTGGCGTTTGCCTTTTCTACTCCGAATTTCTTGCATTCTCGTCACCGGGAAAATTAGCTACCTTGAATTTCCACGTTTGTTAAAAAAAGATAAAGTTTATTTCTTTTTTTTTATCCTTTTTTCCCTGTATATTTTCAGTCACAAAAAATCTATATTTTGTCATCTAAGCATTTATTTTACTGAATCCAAAAAGACATGAAAAGGGAGAGGGGAGAAATCACGTTCGTTCGTTTTAAACTAACGTATAGAAGTGAATTTTTTTTCTGGACAACATATAATAAATATGATATAGCACTCAGCACTCGGTCTGTACAATTCTGTTCGCATTAGGGAGCATGCCACTTTTCAATAAGAAAAAAAATGTCATGAGAAAAATCAGTGCAAAGTTCTCCGTTCCCCCGGTCTTCTCCGACGGGCGAGGGGGGGCGAGGCTCTCTCATTCCCTCTGTCCTCACAAGTCTTTAGTCTCTCGGGCTGGCTCCCGCTCCCTCTCTCTCCCCCTCTTTCTCTCCGAGACCTAAGTCCTGTCTCGCAGGGGCTGCGGCCGCCGGTGTCGCCCCGCGGCTCTGCCCGTGTTCCCCCGCGTGTGGTCGTTTCACTTACGGGCTCGGCTCGGGGTTCACGGTTCAAGAGTCCCTGCTCTGACTGATCGCCTCCTCCGGTGGCTGCTGGCTGCCTGCAGAAGCTCCTGCCCCTTGGCTTCCCCTCGGTTCCTTCTCTGCGGTGCTGGGGCTCGTTTGGGGACGGGGAGGGGAAGGGCTCGTCGCGGGGACCGCGGTGCCGTCTCACCGGGGGTGCGGGGTGCCGGGCATGGGGTTGCCCAAGGGGTTGAGGGCCGGCTGCCCGCCGGGCCCCAGCCCATGGATGAGCACCCGCGGCACCAGCGGCCGCTGGAGCTGGGGGTGCGGTGCGGGGGGAGTCCGGTACATGCTGCTGTACATGGCCGCGGCCGCCGCGGCCGCCGTCGTGCTGTCCATGCTGCCCAGCAGGCTGGGGTGGTAGAAATAGGGCGAAGGGAACATCCTCTGCAGCGCCGAGTAGTTCCCGGCCTCGGCCAGCAGCTCCAGTCCTACCGCCGTCTGCCGCTTCCACTTCGTCCTGCCGGGGGGAGACCAAGAAGCGGCTGCAGAGCAACCCCGCGACGCCACGGGCACGGGCCCGGCCCCCGCGCGATGCCCGGCCGGCTGCGGGGCGCCCCCGGCCCGGCCCGGCCCGGCCGCGCAGGGCCCCGGCGGGGCGCACGGGCCCTCGGGCCCGGCGCGCGGGGTGCCCCCCGGCACGGCTCACACGCGCACACACGCGCTCACACGCGCACACACGCGCTCACACGCGCTCACACGCCGACTCCGGCCAAATTAATAAACATGGCGCCCCGGCTAGATTGCAGCGCGATGACACTAATGTTTTCCGACAGAATTAGGGTGGCTGCAACCGTATGTAATGAGACAGAAAATTACGGCAGCGGTGACAACCGCACCGACCCCCCGGCCGGGCGGCGGGCGCTGCGCGGGCGCGGGGCAGCGCCGCCCCAGCGGGGCACGGACGCGGCGAGGCCGCCTGGGCCGTCGGGCGGGCCGCTGCGCGGGCGCGGAGCTGCCTTACCTGCGGTTCTGGTACCAGGTTTTCACCTGCGTGTCGGTGAGGTTGAGCGCGGCGGCCAGGTCCATGCGGTCCTGCACGCTCAGGTACTTCTGGCGCTCGAAGCTGCGCTCCAGCTGGTTGAGCTGGTGGTCGGAGAAGGCCGTCCGCGCCTTCCGCGGCTTCTTGGCCCGCACGGGCGGGCTGTCCCGGCTGCTGCTGATCTCCCGGTCTCCCTCCTCCTTTGTCCCTGCGAGGCACCAGAGGCGCCGTGAGCGCGGGCCGCGCCGCCGCCGCCGCCCCGAGCGCTGGCAGGGGCGGGGGGGAAACGGGAAAACAGCGGCGAGGGCGAGAGGCGCCGAGCCCGGCCGGGGGACGGCGAGATTTCCAGGCTCTGTTTGCCAGTTCTAGGGTTTTTCGTTGTTTTCTCCCACCCACCCACCCACCGCCGCCCCCACCCCCCTCCGCCCCGAAATGCTGGGAAATCGATATGTCAATCCGTCTCTGCTCGTACCCGGGTTTGTAGCGCTCCTTGATCTTCCCTGCAGGAAGAACAATAATCTCTCTAATTGACCCACTGGGGAGGTTGGTGCACACAAAAATGGTCAGACCAGACTGTACATCTGTTTTGGGCACTCTTATGCTAATACTAAAATAGCAAAATGAGCGGCACACACGACTGTCTCGCTGCTATTCAGCCTTGCAAAAATATGTGAATGGGGCAAAATTAGAAAAATGTGTCCTGTCACCTCTCAGCTTAAACTGTGCTTCCTGCGAAGCCAGCCCGCGGGAAGGGGAGACTATTCCAATACCGAAGAAAAAAAAATAAATCATTTTTCCATCTCCCCTTTTTCTCACATGCTTCTGTCGAATATTGTCCCTTTCTTTTCCCTACATGCCCACCACTATTTACTTTCAGAAATACTGGACGACTGAAGCTTCCCCGCGCGCATGAAATCCATAAATAAGAAAGGATAAAAGAGAGAGAAACCTTCCCCAACACAGCGCAGGAGAAATCAGAGTGTTTTGCAAAATGCACAAAACCCTCCAACCTTCCACTGCTTATCTCGGGGTAATTCCTTTTTGTTTTATTATTATGAAAAGTTCTTTCGTTTATGTGGTATTTTTTTTCCCTGAGGGAGGAGATTGTTTTGTTTTCTTTTATTTTAGATCGAATGAGCAAAAAGGTTGGAGACATTAAATGCCGCGAAACGGCCCTGCTCAGTTCTTAGAAAGCTGGAGACACATTTGCGTGCATAGGCATTAAAAAATAAATACATTGGCGTTTAAAATAAAATCCAACCCGCTCAGACTATTTTCCTAAAAACAGAAAAGTTAGAAAAAAGAGAAGAAAAAAGGCCGCTAGAGAGGAAAGGACCGGTTTCATTTCTCGCCGATCCTGAGAAAGGAAGCGGTCACGATCCCCGAGAAGCGGGCTGCGGGTCCCGCGCCGCTTCCCCGCTTTCTCCTCCCGAGCCCCGGCGCCGCGGGTGGAGCGCGCCCGCGCCGGGCCCCACTCACCGTGGCATTTGATGTCGCCCTGCGTGTCGTCGCGCTTGTCCAGCTTGCTCTTGCTGTCCTCCTGCTCGAGTTTTGGCCTGAAGCTTTCCGGGGCCGCGTTGCCCTCCTGTTTGGGAGTGTGGTGAGGAGAGGGGACGCTGGTACTGTAAGGTGCACACGCCGCCAGCGGTTTGCTGTCGCCCAAAATGTCCTTAATTAAAAAAGAAGATGTGGAAGTCCTGGGGCCGGAGCTGGCCGAGCCCAGCTGGGGCGGCGGCTGCGGGGGCGACGGCTGCAAACTTTGCGGCGGCGGCGGCGGCGGGTGCGGGCCGAGGTGGAGGTGGTGCGGCGGCGGCGGGAGGCTCTCCGCCACCCCCAGGTGCGGCTCGGGGTGCTCCATGCTCACCGAGATGGGCGAGGAGGGCGCCGTGCCCACCGTGTCGATCTCCGAGCAGGGCGACGGCGTGGCCTGGTTTCGAAAATCCGCGGGCCGGGCGTCGCCGTGCGGGCGAAAGTCTCCGTTCATGCCGCCGGGGCTGCCGGAGCCGCTGCCCGACAGAATCGTGTCTATCCCGAAGCTGGACCCGCTCGCCCCCTCCATGGCGGCCCGCTGGCGCTAGCGGCGCCCCGGCATCGCCTCGGCCGCCCGCACCGGGCCGGGCCGGGCCGGGCGGAGGCTCCGCGGCCCGGCGCGCAGCGCAGCGGGCTGCCCCGCGCCGCGGACAGCGCACCGGCACCTAGCGCGGCATCGCCGCGGGGCCGGGGCCGCGCTCACCGCCCGCACCGGGCCGGGCCGGGCTGCACCGGGCCGGGCCGGGCCGCGCCTGGCCGCGCGGGCGGCGCTGAAGTTTGTTGGGAAGTTGCGGGTGCGGCGCGGCGCGGCGCGGAGCGGGGCGGACTCCGGCCACTGCGGCGCGCCCGCCCGTGCCGGCCGGCTCCTCTCGGCGGCGGCGACTCCCCCCGTGACGTCACGGCCGCCGCGGCCCCCGCGGTTTATTATACACGCGGGTTTTTTCCGCCGCCGCCGCCCGCCCCCATTGGCGGCCCGCGGAGCCGGGGCTGACGCCGCCGCCGCGGCAGCCAATGAGCGCGGGCGGCGGCGGCCGCGGGCCGCCCCGGCCGCCCCCCGCCGCCCCGCCGGGGCGGACGCGCCTCGCCCTGCCCCGCCGCCGCCGCCGGGGCGCGCGAGCGAGCGGCGGGAGACGGGGCGGAGGAGGGAAGGGGAGAGGGGGCGGCAGAGACGGAAAGCGGGGGGGAACCGGAGGAAGGAGGGGGCGGGAGGACGGTGCCGCGTGCCCGTCCCGAAGCAGGGCACGACGGGCGGGCAGCGCCTCCGCCCCGGCGCTCCGGCGCTCCGGCGGGGAAAGGAGCGACCCGATGTGTTGGCGGGGAAATGGGGCTGCGGGCGTGAGCGGGCGCCGTCGGGGCGCCGGGGCCGCGCTGCGGGCAGCCCCCGTCCGGGGGCTGCGAGGACTGGCCTGCAGTCCGCACCGTCCGCGGACCCACCTCGGCCTCCCGGCGGGGCCGGTCCCGGCAGGGCCGCGGGAAACCATCGCGCGGGGCCCGCGGAGAGCGGCAGCCCGTGCTCAGGGCCGCGGGACGGCTCCCCTGTTGGATGTCAGAGTAATGGGAACTGCCAGTGACAAGACGTCGTATTAATCCTGATTAAGTGTCGTGTCAACCTAATTAGCAGAGTAATTATAAGGTGCTAATGAATGATTCAGCGTTCTACGAGGTACATTTTACTCCGAATCACCATTTCCAGGCTCCTACATGGGCTAAGCCTCCCTGCCACCCCTCCCGTCCGGGCAGCTCTAGGCCCGCTTGGCCCCAAATCCAAAGCAGACTCCCACGGCCCCAAAACTCCCCCCACGGTGCACACCGAAATGAGCACAGGAGAAACCCCCGCATGCCGGCGGCGCCCGACAGGACCAGTCCGTGGAGTGGGGTGCAAGGCAGGACTAGCTCCGGGGAGACTTTGCCCGCGGCTGCAGCTGCAGCCGCCCCACTCCGCGCTGCGGGTCGACGGGGAGGCCGCACAAACAGCGCGGGGGACCAGGCGGGCCGCGGCGGCATCATCGTTCCTTGTGGAGTGCTGGGTCCGACGTGGCCCCGCGCAGCCCCGTGGCGACCTGGTGACAGAGCCGGGGCAGGGCCTGGGTAGGGAGCTGCGGCCCCCGGGCAGAGATGCCGATTGCCCTCGAGGCGGAGGTGCCGCGGGTGCGGACGCCGCTTCCGACGGCGCAGAGCGGGGAGCGGCTGCCGACGCCGCAGGGCGGCTCGCTGCCCGCGTCCCTGCACCTCGCCGGCAGCGGTCTCACGGCAGGAGCTACCGGCTCCTCGCTGCGAAAAGTTCCGGGGCTTCCCTTGGTCTCAGCGAGGCCACGGACTTCGCACCCGGCGCCGCGGCGGGGCAGCTCCCGGCCCGACCCCCGTACCTCGTGAGAAGTGTTTCGACGGGAGGAAAAGATTCTCCGCTCAGCCCCCGCGGCTCCCGGGCAGGCTCCGCTCCATCTCGACGGCCCCGCCGCCCCGGGCGCCGCGGGGGCTCCTGCCTGCGGCCCCCCACCCCCCGACAGCAGCCGCGGGCAGCCAGAGCTGCGGCCGCTCCGGGGCTCCCCCCGTGCAGCCGTCGCGGGCGCGGAGGAGGTGCAGGGCTGCCCGTATCCGCTGGGCGGCAGTAGCGGCCCCCCGTGATCCCCGACGGGCGCCTGGTCCGCGCGGGCGCCGCAGCCGCGGAGGAGCGCGGCTCACGCGAGGCGAGGCGGCCTCGCCGCGGCACACCGTCTGCAGAGCCGAGCCGGGGCGCTTTAAGGAATAACGAGTGGAGAAGAAAGAAAAAGAGGGGAAATAAGGGCAATAATGAAGGGTCAAGAGAAGGGGAATATATAAATGTGCAAGTGCATGAAGGTTTCCTGCAGCAGAGAAGCAGCCTGCAGCAGCCGTATTCATCCTGCTGTCTTGCTTTCAATTTACCAAAAGTATGTCCTAATTATCCCTAGGGGAATGTGGGATCCGAAGTAATATGTTACACTAACATAATCCTTTAGCTCACAATACACTTTCCCGTCCCGGAATTAGGATTTAGGGCTTAAAGTCATGTTCCTGAAGAGTGAACACCTTTAATTTCCCCTCTTCCGTTTTTTTAATCCTCGACTCCCATTGTGCGGAAATATTCTGGGGAAAGACCCGGCGAGGCTCGCTCCGGGCCCCCACCCGGCCCCGGCTGGCACGGGCCCCGACGTGCCCGGCAAGGCTGCGTCTCCGCTGCTCCTCAGGGAGCCCTGCAGCCGGGTTTGATTTCCCCGAGGCCAGACCAACGCTACGTGGGGCCTTACAGGCAAAAGGCCTCCCACTTCGTGCTCTTTTTCTGCTTGGCCCCCTTAGCGCCGGCAATGGGGAGGAACCAGTTCCCACTGCGCTGCGGGGCTGGCCGCGCTGGAGACATCCCCCCCCCCCCCCCCCGCTGAGCCGCGCAGCCTCCTCCGCGGGGGCGCATCCCCCGGCCTGGCCCCATTCACCGGCACCTCGCCGTTCCCACCTGCCCTTACGCGGGTGCGCAGAGGTGGGGGCGCGGGGGTGGGGGGCAGCGGGGCTCGCCGTGCCCCGGCTGGGAGGTGGGGAAGGATGCAGGGCTTCTGCACCCGGTGTGCCCCCCTACCCTCGTCCCACCCGTCCGGCGGCGCCCCCCCCCCCCAATAAATCGGCAATAACCGAATCAAAGCGATGAGCGAAGGTGCCACTCAGAGGCGGCGAAAGGGGCCCAATTCATTAATTAGCAGGCGGCTAATTAGAGCAGCACTGCGAGTGCTGATCAATGGCCCGACGGAGGCTGGGGACGGCAGGGCCAGGGCTGCCGGGGGGCCCCAGCGAGGCCACGGAAAGGGCGAGGGGCGTCCTCGCCGTGCGCTGCCGCGGAGGGCTGAGGCGCGCCGGCACCCGCGCCGTGCGCGCCGTCGTGCGGGCTCGGAGGCAGATTTGCAGCTCCCGGGGAGGAGGGCTGGCGGGGGGCGGGGGATCTGGAGGGGCAGAGCCCATTGTACTGTGAAATTTAACAATCTGAACATCCCTTTATTAAAAGCTGCTGCTTGACATTTACACTGTGCCAACAGACTCGCCGTCTAATCCAGGCGAAAATATATTGTACCTCGGAGTAATTGGGGCCGTTGCAAGAGACGCTACAGAACGTTTCCGAGCGGGAACAAAACGGCGCAAAGAGCGGCGCGGCGGTGGGGCCACGGCCTGCTCGTCCCCGGCGAGCTTCGCCAGGCCCTGGCAGTGGCTCCCCGCTGCCCTCCCTCCTTTCCTTCCTGAAGGGGAAAAAAAAAAAAAAAAAAAAAAAAAAAAAAAAAGTTAACTTTCTGCTCCAAAAAATTAATCTCAACGTTTAGTGTTACTGTTTTTCTTTTGTCAAATATTTCCCCCCCAATGCAGGCTGAGTACATGATCAGAAATGCTCAGAGAGCAGAAAGCACATTGATTTCAGCTTGTTCTGTCCGCAGACAGGCCCTGACAAGGTTGTTAGAACAGTCGGGGAGGTCTATACAATCACTTAATTACCAAAGCTGTCAGTCAGGCGGGACGCTACTGGCCGCTTATGTGGCTGCAAGGAGCATTCCACTACTGGATTTCCTCCTTGATGGATCTGTGCTGATGGCATTGCAAAATAATTATAGTGAATTTTCTGATGTGTGATTTTATACCAAGTTCATGCTTCAGAAAGGTAATCGGAAGGATGAGAAGGGTCAGTGCCATTTCATATTACCTGAAGTCCAAGGGAAAGGGTAAAAAAAAAAAAAAAAAAAAAAAAAAAAAAAGCCAAACCCACAAACCCATAAAGCAGAGTAGAGGAGGACTGCGAGGAAGGGGCAGAGAGATGCGGTGGAGAATTGCTGAAGGGTATTGCAAGCAATTCGTCAAACTGTGCAAGTGATTTCCTTCCGAGCCAACAAATGGCAGATTGATTTTGTCCAACGTAGGTTTAGCCACATTTAAAATGATCCAGCGGTTA
>NC_084670.1:18537382-18584882 GCF_028389875.1 Rhea pennata
CCCCTTACAAGGGGCATAACAGACTGAGCATCTCTCACATGATTCTCCTGGTTTTATCACTGTTTTAAAATAAAATGCTATCTTTCTGTACTCTTTGCACTTTCAAAAGACACTTCTAGCTACAGTGGACACTAAAAACATCCTGCATTTTCCCTTAATGGCATGCTAGGAAAAAAATGTAGGTTGGGGGGGGAAGCAGGAGCTTGAAGGAGGGTGTTGGAGAAGATGTTTTCTAGCCTGATTTGGTGAGTGATCACTCAAAATCTAAATACCCTTCACTCAGGCCTAACCCTCTGCCACACCAAATGGGCAGAGCAGTATGCATTTGTAAGCACCCTGGTACTGGAGGCTAAGATTATAGGGGAAAGGCTTGCCAAAGCCTAAAGCGCTACTGGTTTCTGCTTCTCTTCTTTCCGTTTGCAAGACCTGTGCTCGGGAGAGCTTTTTTCCTCCTTTCCACACTATGCGTGACATGCGCAGAGTGCTGGGTGCTGTAACCAGACCTGCAAAGTGAGCTGAGGCCACCAGCAAAGATGCACATCCAGCTGCAGGAAGCCCACGATGAAGGCCACCATGCCCCAGGAGCTCTTCTCCCCTGCAAGCAGTCACCATGCTGAAGGGCTCGTGCTGTGTTTGAAGCTGGATCCAAAGCTGGAGCTTGGAAAGAACAGATGGGTAAGGGAAAGAGAAAAAGCATAACCTTGAGTGATGTCATTTTGTGATCCTTTGAATTCCACTGTAAATTAAAACTTATCCCATCCTTCCCCCATTGCAGCTCTCCTGGGGAACCACAGTGCTGGGCAGGGTGCACACGTTTCTTCAGCCCCTGAAATGGAAAGCAGGCCACCAGGACGCCCAGGCCAGTTACATTATCTCTGCCCTGTGAGAGACGGCTTTATGGCCTTTTGCACCAGCACAGCGAGGCCAAAGTCTTTATCCCCAAGTGCCTCTTCCCCCCCAAAAACACTAATTCTACTCCACAGGCCAGGTGGGTCACAAATGAGGTTTACAATCAAACAAGATCCAACCAGACTTTGAATGTCTTCATTCTGCAGGGCCTGCTCTGCAAGATGGGGTGCATCTACACACGCACACATGCGCAGCGTAGATATCCGCATAGCCACGCGACGCGGAAAGGCAGCACATCCATCTTCCGAACAGGAACTAACGGCCAAGCAGAGCCCTTACCTCTCTGCGAAAGGAGATGCTCTGACAGGCATCCTGTAATTCAAGACAGCAGTGCTGCGATGGAGCTGAAAGACATTTTCTGAATATGGTGAGATGAATTATCTTGACACCATCTGGTAGCAGTTTTTCATCTCTGACAATATTTAAAACTTAATTTGAGCTCAGGCAGTGATAAATAGGCATCAGATCTCACCTGGCTTTGGTAACCTCTTGACCTAAGCATATCAAGTAATTTGTCTCAGGCTGTAGATGCTGATATTTTATTGCACTGTCTAATCTAAATAGACTGCTGGACAGTGCCCTTATTTCACCCTGGTAATCCTGGATTGATCTAGTGGAAGCAAGGGGAAAGCAGTGAAGTTGATGTCTTGCTTTCAGTAAACGCACAATGAAAGTTGAGTCCTTATTTCAGTGTTCTCTCACAGCAGGGATCTGTAACAGACTATAACCACTAGGAATTATCATTCCCAAATACTTCATGGCAGGAGGGGCTTATTATAATTACTGTTATTATTACTAGAGTGATTAAGATAACTATTTTGAATCTGAATTTAAGTTTACAATTCTAAATGCTACTTGCAAGTGCTTCAGCAAGTTTGTACATATCCATGCATGTGAGTGCACATGCCAACTAGCTTATGTAGGTACACATATATATGCACACACGTATATATGCTTGGGTCTGTATATAAATAAAGCCTTTAGACAGAACAGCATGACAGCAAAAGCTTTCAGATGAAAACATGGTGTGAAAATGTAGCATGTCTTTTCTCTTTATGTTCGATGGCAAATGCAAAAGAAATTTATTGCTTAAAATATGTGCAATCATTTTTATCTGATTACCTGTAGATGCTCTATATGGCTCCATACAAGAGACAGTATATTCTCTGTCTCCTGCCGAGATCCTGGTTTATTACAAGCACAGATCCATTCTTTCACATGTCTTTATGGATTTGAAGGAGCTGCTTAGAATTTGTCACTTATTTTTAACAATATAATTTTCTCTGGAAGGAACATTCTTGCTAAGCTTGACATGTGATATTTAATCACATATTGACCACTCAGTATTATTTTAATGCTTCCTGTCAGCTACAGTACAGCAGGCAGAGTTCAAGCAACACATTTGCCTGGAGTTCAGTATTCATTTAAATCAAATTTGTCAGCTTTCAATTTTTTTAAATTTAATATTTTATTTTTATTAAACGCAAGTTAATAATGCCTTGTCAGGCCAAGGGCATGTTTTAATGTGAACAACTCAGATGTTAAGTGAAATTGGAGCCATAATGCCCTGCTAATAGAGTCATATAATCATTTTAATGCCAGCATCTCAACCTAACATAAACATGTGCTGGCTTTGTGCTCCGTTATTTCAGAGCGCCTTTTCAGATGTGGAAAAGCACTCACCCCTCTCCTGGTGCCTGCGAACACGCGCTCAGCCGCAAGCCGGCGACCCAGGCGCCTGCGGCACGCGTGCACCTTACTGGCATAGCTCCAAACTGCCTCTTCACAAGGCATCTTACCCAACTGATGCCCCAACAGCCCGGGTCACTAGTGCCGGCCACTCTCACGGTCCCATCTCTTATTTCCATGGTGCCATCTATGGTGATTTGGGGTTGTTAAAAAAAAAAAAAAAAAAAAAAAAAGAGGGGGATACTTATTCATGCAAGCATGCACATATGAGCAGAGCATTTCTAGGGGTAAACATGGGCACTGCAAGCCTGGGCCTCCCCACGTACGTGGAAGTGCGCATGCATGGGTTTGCAAACACCAAACACGCATGCCAGATATAAAATGTTCGTGTCGCAGCCCTCTGGGAGACTCCACCTGCACGCACCCTGAACGACAGCCGTCCGCAGTGAGGTTTCCTCCGTGCCCAAGAGCTGTTATCCCTCTTCACCCCCTGCACAAAGAGGAACGCCATAGGAGCA
The DNA here is from genome assembly GCF_028389875.1 of Rhea pennata. Taxonomy (NCBI): domain Eukaryota; kingdom Metazoa; phylum Chordata; class Aves; order Rheiformes; family Rheidae; genus Rhea; species Rhea pennata. The sequence goes on from NC_084670.1 coordinate 18,540,499, forward strand.
GTCAGCCACCGCACTTTGCAGGATGGAGAGATGGAGGGAGACCGAGCTGTCTCACAACCATGTTATCTTACAAGGCTGCCGTTTGCAGCGTGACTGCGATAAGCGATGCATCTTTACAGAGCATTCCCCAAAAGCGGGAGCGCTTGGGGCCCCCACGCTGTGGCTGTGCCCATGCTGCTGGCAAGTGGCCATGCGATTCAGGGCAGCAGTAAGAGCAGATCGTGCCTTTCACCCCTGCGCCGCCGGTTCAAGCTCGGCCCCTGCAAGAGCCACCGAGGCATTCCTGGAGCGGGACGACAGCAGTGGAAGGAGGGAGGGCGGGAAGTGCATGGAGGCTAAGCAGTGCTTTTTAGCAACATTTGGGAGGTGACAGCACGCTGCTGCTGCAGTGGTGGCTGGTGAGGCCATTCCAGCCAGCAGGGCCACTGAGGAGTATTTTCATGCTGGAGGTGCCCAGAGCAGAGTGCCAGGCAGGCCAGGGGCCCAAGGACTGAGAGTGAGAAAGGGTGGATGGGGGCTGACATGGGTACTGAGAGGGAAACATGCACACAGACATGGGGCTCTCCCTTGGTTTCTGTCAGCTCCTGAGTGTGACCCTAGCCTTCCTCTGCAGCGCTCAGGGAGAAAGCAGAGGTGCCGATCTGGTCTGGTTCCCTCAAATGGCTCTGCAGATCTGACCAGTTTTCAACTTCTCTTCCTGGTGGAAAGTGTGAAGGAGAGGGAATAGTTGTAACACCTGTTTTCTCTCCAGACGAAATTCCATTCTGGGGCCCACAAGCCCATCCCAACACAGAGCACCATGATTGCCCTTCACAGGTCTGAGCTGGGCACCTCCAGGTCTGGAGGAGGAGCAGGTCAAGCCTACTTGTGCTGGGAACGGTGCTTGCCTCAGGCAAACATGGGAGTGCAGGACACAACAGACACTAGCAGCCATCCTGCCCCAGGTGCTTGCGTTCCTGCCCTAGCCATCACTCATCTGCTAGGGGCACCAGAGCGCTTCCCAGGAAGATGAGTTCATGTTTGTAGAGCATTGGGAACAGGGGTACAAAGCACAAGTCTGCCCAGGTGGCCCAGCTAAGCCAAATGATCGAATAAGGATCTTTTCCCATTTCTTTTGATTTTACCCTGGTGGAGCTCAGAAACAAATACAGATGTGTTGCATCTTTTCAGCATCTTATGTAGCTTCCTGTATCCACAGAAGCCCTGTGCACTGCTAGAACCTTTCAGCATGGTTCAGTGTGGATAAGGTACGATATGGGGGTTTCCCAGCAGGTACCTGTTTAATCTTCAGAGCCAGAGCAAGAAGGCCTTACCTAAGCCCATGTCCCCACACGGTCAGTGTCTGCAGGGCCCCATGCCACCAGCTGGATCCAGATCTGTCCTAATCGTAAGGCAAGAATGGGCCAATGGAGGTCCAGTTTGGCATACTGCATCCTTCCTAGGGAACAGAAAGGGGGAAAAAGTTGGAAAGGAGAGTCAGGATATGAAGTTTATGTTCTGCCCTGTTATTTTGTTGGTACTCAAGAGTAATGGTGCCTTGGGCACATGCAAATGGAACTGGAGTTAAAATGACCCTCTGGGGCCAGCACGGAGAGGGCTGGTACCCAGTCCAAGCAGCTCCTACAGGTTATGCCATGCCCTGGAGCTAATGCTCAAGTCCTCAGCTCTGTAACCAATTCCTAGACCTCACTGCCACCCAGAACACTCACAAGAACAGCCCTCCTGATAGGTACATGGGTCGGATCAAACCAGGACTTGGGTTTGGGGTAAACTGCATTCCTCATTACTATCTACACAGGAGAAGCAGTGGGGAAGCTATAATTGCTGCAGGACCTGTTGTGCCCAGGATCCCACATTCATGCCCCAAGGCCAAGAGGAGAAGTCTCAAGCCAGCCTAGATGACCCAAGAGAAGAGAGATGAGACAGAGGAAATGCTCCATTGCAAGTCCTATTTTCTCTATGCCAAGGACTGATCACCAGCAACAACACTGGCAGAGGATCATATCCCTTTTCTGTGCTCTCCTTCTCCCATGTGCACCCCAGGCCTCTCCAGGGAACTGTGGCCTCATCCCAAGGGAGGGGGGGCACACCTAGGCAGCCGCATCTGTTCCTAGCCGGCTCAGCCTAATCCTCCACTGGGGAAAGCACTTTCCACCATGGCTTTCCCTGCTATGGAAGGGGGGGGGGGAAGGAAGAAGCACAACCCTCATACATTTATTGGTTTGCATGTTGCATTTTGGAGACCAGCAAGATCTTTGAGACACACATTGCAATGGTATTCCTAGGCCTCACCTTCTAGGATAGCAGGGCACAGCTTTCCATAGCTCCAAAATCATACATCTCCTCTCCGAGGCCCTAGGTTTATACCAGGGCAATGCAATTAAGGCTAATGCAGTTACATCATCATAAGACTGGTGTAACAGAAAATCAGCCTGAAGAGATTCACATCCATTCATATGTTCTTTCAAACTGTCCAGACATAATAAGGCTGTCCAGATTCTAATGATCAAAAACTTACATAGCTGGCAATAAGGCATATATATTAATTATAACTGTGCTGTTCAAACACAAATGAGTTTACATAAGAATAATTAGAATCACAATTGACCTTTTGTAGAAACATAGGGTTATGCTTAATTCCAGCCATCAGCATTCAAAACATTTATTTAAATATTATTCCTAACTCATAATTATATGATTTTTGAAAAGTTTTTTACAGCAAACTGAAAAGGAGTTGTATCCTGTGAGGCCTAGGAATAGGAAGCTATTCTTTATACCAACATATTTCTCACAATGTTAGTGCACAGGAAAATGGTTTAAACATGTTAAAAAAGAGTAAAATATATAAATATATTAAAATAAAGTGAATTGCCACAAGTGGTTATATTTACCTTTTATCTTAAAAGAGCCAATAACATCTAGTCAGGTGAGACTCCTACTCATTTACTTCTCTAGTTTTCTATACTAACTGTTTGTTATTTCTTATACTAGCTAGAAAGATTACTTTCTTTAACCAAGAACACATATCCAAAGCAATGTGACGCTGCCATCTTCCACTCTTCCTGCCCTCCCGGGCTGGAGCTGTCTCTCCAGGCACCTAGCACATCAGCTTTGCTGGAGTCAAGAGGAGAAAAAGGATAAAAGGGGGGAGGAAGAAGAAAATATTTCTGCAATAAGAAAATGGGAGAGAAGTCCTCCTTAATTTAGCTGCTTTTAAAAGCCCCAGGTTATTTTCCAATTCCTTTGCCGCGCCAGGAAATCTTGCCAGTGAGCACCAGAGATTTTGGGGGTGAGGATTGGAGGGGACTGTTGAAGAGCAGGAGTGTTTTGCATGAGCAGGGACAGCTGCGGCAAGCCCACCATTGCAAACGTGCCTGTGGTTATGTTTTCAATAGGTGGCACTTATGAATAATGATATGCATAATCTATCTTGTGCCCAGGCAGGAGAGAAAACATTAGTGGACAAGCCTGAAGGCATGGCCGTCTATTAAAGGTTGCTTGGGAATTCTCAGCAGAGTTCGGGCAAAACTGTGCTGCTAAACATGGCTGGGGGATTTGAATGTTTAAGAAAACAGGACTAATTGAATACCACTCTCTTCTGGATGAGTGATTTACATTTCTTACAGCTCAAATTACAGAGGGTGAAATACAGTTTTGCCCTTTTATTGTTTGTTTGATTGCAAGCGTTCATTGCTAACTTTCCTTTTTTTAAAAAAGCTGCAACACAAGATGTCAGAAAAAGCTCAAATCCCCAGCCAATTATAAGCACCTAAGTTCTAAGCCCTCCAGAAATACATAGTCCTGCTTTGTTCTATGGTTGTGTGTAGACACCTTGAATTAAACACCCAAGGCTCAGGATCTTAGTAATTAAATACAAAAAACAATTAGGAAATTGCATAGAAATTGCTCTGTCCTTGCTAGCATTGCAGATATAATCAAGGTCTGCTCCCCTAACAGTGATGAAGACAGAATATCATAAGGGAGAGAGATTTGATTTTAAAGTAGTCCAAGAAATAATGGAGTAGATGTCAGCATATTTTTTCCCCAGAGTCAGCCTTATTTTATACCTATTTATATAAATTCACGTTTAATTTTCTTTTAAAAGAGAAAAGAGTTATCACTGAAAGAAAAATAACAACATTTTAACTCAGGTAGATCTAGTCCCCTTGCCTTGCCAGCTAAAGAGTAGCCCCTTTCCAGCCCCAGGGCATCCCCTTTCACTAAGCAAAATGAGAAACAAACTGCACCCTTCAGGGAGAAAAAAATCAGCCAAGGAAACCACTCCTATCAAGCTGGAAACCTGCCTGGTAAAAAGGCTCCAAAAAGCCCATGTTTTCCTGCAAACCAGGAAGAAGCAGCAGATGAAGCTGAGCTCTTTGATGGAAACTTCAGTTTCTCTTCAGCGGGACAAGGTCTATAGTTGGGAACATCACAAAGATGAAGCTCACTGGAGATGAGATACCTGAAATAAAAAAAATAAGAAGTACTGCAGTCACGCCCTGTGAGTACAGATGGTCCAAATCTTTTGGAGTCTCTGTTTGCTCAGCCCCTAGGTCAGCTTTTCCAGACCCAAGCTGGCTCTCCACACTGCTACTTACACCACTGCAGCATGACACACCAGCAGAGAAGAAATTACCATGATTACATAGAGAGAATGAAAAATAGAAAGCAGTAATAACTGTAGTTAGTGATTTCTAGGTGCCCAGCATAGCATACTCATCTCTAACTCTGGTAGTGACAACAGGCTGATCACTGCACAGGAAGCAAACACCCTCCCTGAAACCACTACCAAGACTGATGCTCACCACCCACTTATCACCCATTAAGTAAACCAGCTGCAGGAGCTTATTGGAGTGGTGATGTTTTAATTGGAAATGGCTGTAGGAGGAGCAGAGAACCTCCTTGTGTTAATATTAATAATAGGTGTATTGGGGGGAGAATAGCAATGGCAATTTAGAACACAGATTGCAGCTGGCAGTTTTACAAGTCAATGTGCACAAAAGGCAGATTGTAATGAGAATTTGAAAAAGCAACACTCAAGGATAAATCATCAAACATTTCAACTTTAGTATTGCTGTTGGCCAAACAAAAATCTATCAGCATGGGAAGAAAACACATCTCCATATCTGGATAAAGCTATAGGAGGTTATTCAGAGGATTAATTCCCTGGAGCAGTCAAAAGTGGTTGTGCTCTGATGAAATGTATTCCACCATGGGAGTCAGCACAGCGAGTGCTCTTAAGATACGGTGTTGGCTGCACTGCCAGCCCTGAGTTTTCCCACACTCGACCTGTGGGTGCTCTGGGAAAGCAAAATTGAGCACTGAGCAAGGGAATGGGGAACACAAGACGAATCCAGTGTCAGGCTTTCAGCTGGCTCTTCCACTGCTAATCACTGCTGCACATGTGAACTCGGTGTAAAGTGCTCCCAGATCAGATCCGTAACTGTGCACAGGTGTAAATTAATAAACTAGGTTCAAGGCAGTGTTCAGCCGTGCCCAAGCTGCCTAATTTGCAGTTGTTAGTGTGGTGGAGCTATAAAGTGCTAATATTCAAATATTATGACTGTGCTGCCTCTTGCCAAAATCCATAAAGTGTTTGGAAGCTGGCTGGTTTTACAGACTAAACTCTCTTCCTTTGCAAGCAGAGGATCTAAGGCAGTGGTGTTAATTACTCCTTTTTTAGTACGTCCACGGTGCAAATGTAACACTGCATCAGTGCTGCTGCTCTAGGGCTACCTGGCCCCCTGTGTCCCCAGTGAAACCCACAGCAGGAGATGCCAGTTCGGAGGATGTGGCACTGCGATAGCAGGTCCCTTCTCCTGCTCGGCCCCTCTCCATCTCAGCTGAGGCAGGCCCCAAATCTGGGAGCTGCAATTCTGGATGGTAAAGATGAAAAAAATCAAATACGTGCTGTGAGACTATTATTTTAAAGCAAAGGCCTCAGACATGCACAGTCAGCCTCTAAAACAAGGCCTACAGGACTGGAGGAAAGCGTTCACGTAACATATACTACTTGACATTGCCTATGGCTAAATATGGGGAACAAGATGTTCTCTGTGGCCATACCAGGCTTCCTTAGTCATATACGCTCTAATCTAAGCCCCTGCACGAGAGAAGATTGCCAGCCCCGTTCCTTGCTCTGCGCAGCGACGGGAGGGAGAGTTGAATGTGTAGCCGCTGAAGCATGGCGAACACGACACAGAGGTTTGGCAATGCACAGATCAACCAAATCAGGCAGGATCATGCCCCTGGTTCAGTTAATTTTGGAGTTATTTTGTATGGTTAGCATCAGAGGCATTTCCTACTCTTGCATTTTGCTCACATCTCACCGATTTCATAAATGGTAGTGCACGCCTGACCCCTTTTTCCTCCCCACACGCCCTGCTAGGTTCATCTCCTCCATCCCCTGGAAAGCCCTGCTTTAACTAAAGAGCATCCACCCAGCGAGCCCTTGGTGCTGAGGCACCCCTTGTGCTGCCCATCGCCCCGCAGCCCTCGCGGGCCTCCCGTAGGGCACCCAGGGCCCCCTCAGCGCAGCTCCATCAGTGGGAGCAGGGGCAGCTCGAGGGGCCCCGGCTTCCCTGCAGCAGGACCCATCTCCCCAAGGATGGGTTTTTCATGCACCACACTGTGGGATGATTCCAAGGGATTCAGCCAAATCTAAAAGCAATTAACATAGGCACCATATATCACAGTATATCGTGAGCACGTGCGCCACAGCCCCTCCACGGTGCTCATAGCTGCTCTGCAGAAGAGACTGGCAGCATGACCCCCACTTTGCAGGTGGAAAGTGGCTTGCTGGCAGCAGACCAAGGAGGGACCCTTGACTTCTTCAATTAGTGGCACCACACCACGTCCCTGAGCCAAGCAAGCTTCTCGGGAGAGCAGATCCTCATTTTATATCATCTTTACAATACTTTCTAAATATTGCATAAGTCCCTGAGGGCAAATGTTTGAAATACACATAGTTAGTTAAGTAACAGCCTGATTTTGCCAACGCTGCTTGAATTAAGCCCAGTGAAGATGAGGAGCCCCACCGAGCTCAGGCTGGGGCTGGGCGCGAGGGCGGGTAGCAGCTCTGCCCCAGCCGCGGGGTCTCCGGCGCAGCGCTCAGGTAACACTTTGAAAATGTACCCCATAAAAAAAGTGACTTCTTTTTTTCCAGTATCCCACAGTTTTTTTAAAAAAAAATCTCATCAAAAGCAGCGGCGCCTCTCAGCAAGGCTGGAGCGCCCGGAGCCGGGCTCCACCGCGCCACTCGAAGAGGACGTCGGTTCTGCCGAGACGCAGAACGGCGCAAATTAATACTGCGGCTGCCGCTCTCGTACGGAAATCAGAAACCCGGTCGTTCCATTTCATAAGCAGAGCCTTCACAGAGGCACTATAGGATATTTCATTACTAAGTATTTTGAATTTTCAACATGAAAAATATTTCCTAGTGCTAGTTACATTATTTGTTTCCTAGGGAGGGGATTAACATTCCTGTTGTTCAGCAAAGAGGCACACGCCACTGAAGCAAGCAAATATTATTATTTTTTGTTTTCGTAAGTCCTCATGCAGACCACTGCAGGTCTTAGACATGCACTTAAGGCCTACGTCAAAGTATGATACTCCTTCATTAGCACTTCAGTAGCTATAAATCTGGGGGAGGAGGACTCAGATCTCACAGGCTGCTGCTTTACTAGTTTATGCTATGTGAGTGTGACTCCTGATTTACACCAGCACAGCTGGGAGCAGCATCCATTCTCTCTTATTTGTTTATGCCTTTTAGGAATGTTTTCAAATTAAAAAAAAAATGGGGGGATGGATTCTTCTCTCGTTTACACCAGTATAACTCTGGAATAATGAGATGGACTCCAGTATATCAGTGAGCGGATCTGGCCCGGTGGCTTTATTTCTGGAGCTCCACTCCACCTCAGAATTTCAGAAAGATTTGTTCATGCTCTGAGGCAAATCTTATTTTCCATCTCAAATATTTTATGCAATATTTTTAGTAGGCTGTTTTATACAGCTCTATAGTCACCAATTTTAAGTATTATCAATAATGTATTCTTCAATGTAACCTCTTTAACACTTTCAACAGAATAAAATAAAAAACACATCAACAAAAAATGTCTTCACTTGGCAATGCTGTGTGAATGTTAAATTTCCCATTTCACAATGCAGTCATCGCTATAAAACTCTGAGGGCGGATTAACGCTCTTCTGGTACTTCACTGTATCAGAACATGGATTTGCAGACAACAGCTGCAGCAAATTCCCTTGACTGAGAAGAATTACAAGTATTATCACCTAGATCATTAAACTGGGTTCATAGATTGCAGAATGTCTTCAATCAATTCATCTAAGATAACTTGAAGCCAGCTGGACCCCCTCAGTGAGAACTTGACTTAATTGGCCAATAAGTGGCTGGAAAAGGTGCATGCTATTTGATAAAATTACAGACTGAACAAGTGATTACAGTTTGGAGAACCACGGAGGGTAGCCTTCAGGTCAGCCCTTTTGGAGAGGGCTAAGTTAATGTCCACTATTAAGTGCTGCTGTGAAAAATGTTGGCCCACTTGGTGCTCAGATGTAAAGTGTATCCAGGTCATTCCTCAGCTGATGGAGTAAGAGATGTGCACATTTATCACTGCTTTGGCCTCATTTCTGCCTTGGTAATTGTCATACACTAACAACTGCTGGCAGTTTCATGGTTTTCTGTGTACCCTTCATTTTATTGGCATAACTAAAATATTATCTGAGCAAAGCAATCCATCTGCTAAAGAAAAACACTTTCCTTCAATTATGTCCCACGAGTCTTTCCTTAAGAAAGGTTAAAGCACCGGAAAGTTGAAAAATATACATTAGTTTGTTTTTATTCTTTACAATCTACTGCACTCACTTGTTACTGGATAAGCGGTAGGTCTAGATATTTACCACTGCAAAATGTTAGGGAATCTGCCTAGTTTTAGGAAAATGATGAATTCACAACATCAGATTAGCATGTAAGTACAAATCATTATTTAAACGCAAGTGCGTAACTTCCCCCACAAGAGATAAAAAAGATTGCATAAACAATTCCTCCACATTTTAATATTCAATAATAAAAGGCCAAAAAAATTCAGTATTGAAAGGTGGTTTGCAGAAAAACAAAATTAAAAAATAGGGCTACAAAGAATACAAGGAAAATGTGTTACCTATTTGTGTTAAAAATCACAGAAAAATGGAGCTTGATCCTGCTTGCGCTCTGTACGCAGGGGGTGGCACATGCTGCTCCCCCAGACACCAGCCCTTTCATTAGGGAGCACCCCAGGACAGCGCTTGCAGTCACTTATGGGCCAGTGTAGCACAGCTGCTGTGATTCCACGTTGCTGAGGCTGCATATTTTTCATGGATTGGATAATTTTCACGGGTTTTGTTTCGTTGTTTTTAAATCCCTACCTTTTATGAAGCAGGTCCACGACTTGGATATCTCATGCAGATATTCAGAAGTGGCTTGGGCTCATTTCTAGGATTTTTGCTGATGGGTAAGTTGTTGAAATAGTAAACGGTGTAGCATATAACTGAAAGCCTAGGGGTTGCACAGTTAGAAAGATGCACACAAAATACAAATTAATGAACTGTGGAAGGACACGTTACACATTTTACCATCAAAATAGGAAAGGATATGCCTCTGACAAAATAATTGTAGGCTGTAGGTATTAGGTCAGAAAAAGAATCTACATAAAATCAAGGTAGAAAATGCCTACCTTCTTAAAACAGTTTTGCTTTTATATGTTTGAACAATTGTCAGAATCTAGTTTTATTTAATTCATAGACAGAAATTAGGTTGCCATTTGCTTGCAAGGTCTCCTACCATATAACAAAACATATGTTTCCTCCCAAGTAATGGCATGAATTTTGTCCCATGCCAGCCACAAAGCGCAGTCACTTTAGGCACAAAACAAGCTAGGCTATACGGAGAATTGATCTGCAATTTCTGAATTAAATGTGTTTTTGTGTTTTCATGGGAAAATAATTTTTAAACATGAAAACCTGGAGCTCTTTTAGGAAAGGCAGTGGTGTTTTTTCTTTTTTTTTTCCCGTGAGGAGAAAATGCCCACTTCAAAGTTTTCCTAGTGATAGTAATCCATTTTGATCATGTAAAAAGACCCTTCATTTCGAAATCTAACATAGATTGGGAGAGAAACTTTAAAAGGATCAAAGCAAGGTGGAATGGCTCCGTATTATCTACATTGCTGTGCTTCGGTGTTCCTCCACAGGTTTCGTTTTCCCCAGACTGTGGTGGAATTGGTTCATTTTTAGTCTTCAGTGCTTTGGAACTGGCACCCTTGTCCCAGGTGCTGGGAAACGCTGCTTTGTGGGACCGAGGTATATGGGCAGACGAGCTGTGTGGCACCAGCGTCTCCCGTGCTCTGGGCTGGCGTCAGCCCGTGCCGAGGTCTGTCTCTCGCCCTGCTCCTGCAGACGTGTTTGTTGCCCCCAGTAGCCAGGGCACCCACCCCAAGCCTTTGAGCTAGACCACAGTGGCTATTAGGGGCGCAGCGAGCTCATGGATGTTGCAGTCCCTAGTCCTGTCACTGCTGTGACACATTCCAGTTAAACATGGAACACTTTATTCTTGATGTCTTTGATGCTGTTACAGGGTGAGGATGAGAGTTTAGATCACACTGTGTATTCACAGTCTAGATCCAAGCTCTGTCTTCTGGCAAAGCAATTTTCCACTTAGCTGTTTAGTGTTGCTCTGTTGGCAAAGCCCTGATTTGAAAAGCCCTCACCATGCAAACTACCGCATTTTAGTGTTGCCCTCACTTCGCACAAGGGAGCTGCTAAGCATCAGGCAGGATGAGCACTCCGTGGTGCTGGATAGCCTTGATCTCAGCTTTGCAGAAGTGGCCAGCACCCTTGGGGTCAAACTGTAAAGCCAAGGCCTCATTGCCACCGCACGCTCTGTGTGACCTTGGATGTAGTGTCTCCATCCACCAGCATGCAATGAACAGGCTCTGCCATGTAGCGTGGGAGCAAAAGGAAAACTAATTGATTTGTACATGGTTTAATCATATTAATGTCCCCAGTGTTGCCACTCTGAATGTCCCAACAAGCTCGTGCTAGATTTGTGGTTATTGGTGCTACTGCACACCCCGAGGGCACAGGGTTTCAGACACACGCAGAACTGTCACTTGCAAGTTTAGAAATCTATTTTTAAAGCAAAATAAGCAAACAACGGTGCTTTCTCTGCCTGTCAAAAAGATCATTAAATAAACAGTTGCCAGCAAGACTTCAGTGGCAAACAGGCCAGGCTTGGTGGGGCAGGACCTTTGCTCCAGCTCCCTGCTTTCACACTGAACCAAAGTGACGGCCTTCAGTAGCCCATCGCCACCGTGGCCCTTCATCAGGAGCTCCAATCAGAAGATCAGCATGGGCTGGCCCTGCTGTGTGACAGCCATCCACAGAAAAACTGTCTGAGAGCTTTCACCTTTGAGTGGAAAAGCTCTCCAGGTGAACCCCACCATTGAAGGAAGCCAGAAGCTAAGCCACCTTAGGCCATAGTAATACAACATGGTATTTCAATACAGCCATACCTTTTTGTCTCTGAGTTCAACAGGACTAGGCATGTCGAGCTAGTCACACACTTAGATAACTGCCTTGCTCAATTAGAGCATATGTTTGACAGAGGAGACTTGAAAGTGTCAATGAGGAGAGGGACAAACAGACCAAGAATTCCCTGGCTGATGATAGGGATGTCCTCGGCTCATCAGTTACAGCTTTCTGCAAAAGCTTTCAGCCAAATTTCCCCCAGGAGACCTCTAGAAAAGCAACTGGCTCATAATCGAATGACCGCTTCAGTCCTTCATCTTTGTGTGAAGACTAGTGCCCAAGGAACCTTACCATTCTCAGTGCGGCTGCAGCTCTTGCACTAGTGCTGTGACTATAGCAGGATTCAGCATTTTCCTGAAGAGGTTGCAGCACCTAAATCCATGTGATTTCCCAAGAATCACAACTTTCTGTTTTGAAAAGAGATTGCTTTTCTTGTCTTTGTAGTCATAAGTAACCACTTAAGAGAATTAGAAAAAGAACATAAACACATTTTATATATATATTTTTAATGTTAAGATTTTTAAGACCATATCCTCACTTTTTGCTCCAAAATTTCAGTGATTAATGGTTGCAATGCTGAATATCCTTTGCCTACAATTATGGTAAAACCTATTTCTACAATGTCACAGGTTTGTCTGTGTGATGTTTTGGGTCTCTCGTTTTGGGCTTTATCCATGGTCCAATCCAGACTCCTCAGTCTGAAGACAGACAAGCTGTAGCAGCCAGATTGCTGTGCTTCTCACGCACTAGGTCCTGCAGCAGAACAGTTTGACACCAGTCACGCAGCAAGCACCACGCAGTGACCAGCAACCCAGAGGGGCCCTTCCTGGCATTGCCAAGAGCACCGAAGGAGAGGGATGGAGCACATCCCTCAGCTGCCAGATGCTGCAGTCCCCTCTCCTGCAGATGGGTCACTGGAGCTACCCCAGCCACCCAGTCCAGGATTTTCCATTTGACTGCACAAACCATCATAGCATATGGTCCAGCTGAGAAGACCTTTCTCGCTTCCCCACTGCTGAGATGCCCAACTCTGAGCTGCAGGGTAGGGAGTGGGCTGGAACAGGTGTGGGAACATCCAGCTCAATGGCCAAGCTATGGACAAGACAAGTATTTAGCATATACTGCAGATAAGGATGAGGACCAAGCACTTTATTCACTCAAAAATGGAAAAAAAAAAAAAAAAAAAAAATAAGGTTCACTCTGGTATGTAACAAAGACATGGCACTCCATCAGCATCTTGGAGGTGATCTATTATTTTTAATTATCATTACACACAGAAGCAACTCAAATAACCTTTTCTTCTTTTTGTCATTCAGGACCAAGGAGGTGGTGTAGAGAGGAGGCTATTTATACTTTGAGTAGAAAAGTCTATTTTCTGTTTACCTTGAAAAAGTCTAGTATTGGCTTCCATTTATCTTCCAATAAGTCCTTGTCCAATGTGGCTCGGAGCCACGTAATCTGTTCCAAGGGCAGGTACTCCTTAATGAGAGCGCTGAAATCTTTTTTTTTCCCTCCATTCATTAAAAGGGAGAGGAGAAAAAAAAAGAAGAAGAGAGTTAGAAAATGGCATGAAAGCATATTATCAGTAAATTGTTTCCACTGTGTTTGTGACTGTTCTTAATGTTTTATGAATATGCTAAAAAATGTGCTCAGGCATTTTTCCTTGGGCACTCTAGTTAATTACTTATTCAGAGTTCTTCTACTCTGTTCTTTGCAAAATGTGTTGTGCATTAATTCTGATTATGTACAAAAACCCACCTGCAAGGAAAAACTCTGAATCAGTAATGCTGATAAAATGAGCAGCTCTCCTGGGGCTTTACTGAGAAACAGGATACTGGACAGAATTAGAATCTTGTAGCTAAGGCTATTCATAATGTCATTAACATAAAGGCAATTAAATGAGTTTTTAACCTACAACCCTTTATTGTTATTAATGAACATTAGAAAAACACAGGAGATAAAATTGGTAATTATCTCTGCACCAAGCTATGCAATAATGTGTTTAAATATAAAAAGAAAACAAATGATTATTGTTAGTATTTTCAGTAGCAGAAGCCCCAAGGAGCAGCTCAGTCACATTTAATCACATGGTACTACACCAAGAGGGTTAATTAAATGAGGGCTTTACCTTCAGCACGCTTGGTTATTCTGTTTAATATGGAATCAACAAACAGAATTGTGAATTTGCAAAATATTCCAAGCAGTGGCTTCTACCTTCAGGTTAGCCACCTTTACAAAAACAGAGAGTGATTTCATTTCCTTCAGGACAAGTAGCTGCAGTCCTGCAATCAAGTTTTTATTGTATAGTGCTTTCAAAACCAATTCCAGAAACAACTGTATAAATCCAGGCTCATAGCCTAAGCTTATTATTCTGTAAAAAAGAATTTTGGAATTTGAAAGAGATGTACATTTTAAAATAGATGGTAAATGAGGTTTCAGCACCATAGCATAGTCAAAGAGCCTCCAGTTCCATTTTTTTATGCAAACTATTGTATCCTATACATAAGTAGTCATAAATTACAGTGCATCTTCTAAAGGCAAAATACATTAAAGCTCAGCGAAATAGCCTATATCTAGAAACAGATTTGAACTTATTAATTCAATTAAAGTTTTATGATTTAAATTTCCAGAATGGCTTAGTAGCTCTCCTTTTTAATTAATTTTTGGTATATTTACATTGGTTTGGGGGTTCAGAAATCTGTTTTCTGGGCAGGACATAGCTTAACAAATGACAGTTAATGCATTTTATCTTCTGTCTCTCCAGACAAATCTTTCCTGAGAAAAATGTCCCTTAATATGTCTGGGTATGGCTCATAGAAGGGAAAAGCTGAAGCCACTCTGCAGAATCTCTTCTCACCTAAAACTACACAGGATCCAGCACCTGTTTTAACCAGCAGCACACGTTATCGCTGTAAGACTGCTGTGCTCTGACAATACAGGGAGCCATTGCTGTCCTCCTTTCACGTTTTCCCAAAATGTTTTGCTCAAAGGATTAAATAATGGGCTACCCACAACAGTGAGGACTGTAAAGGGAAAACAAAACAAGGAAAATTGGAAGCCAGGATTTGTAATCGGGGAGGTTGGACACAGGAGTTACAGAGGATGCCACACCAGCAAGGACAAGGAGATGCAGCACGAAGGGAAGGTCAGGTGCTCCAGCACCTACACAGACAAGGTGAGGGCAAACATATCCCTCATTGGGTTACATGAGGTGCTTGAAGTGTACAGAATTGCATCGCTACAACACTACGACATGTGCAGCCCTGGAAAACATTGGCAGCTTTCCCATCCCAGCCAAGCTCATCCAGATTTCTTGCTCCTGGATGGAGCTGGCTTTGGTACTAGACAGAGTGTGCACGGTGGTATTTAGCCTTCTCATCTAGGCGTCTCCTGGTGTGGCTCTCTGCTCTCTTCTTGCCCTAGCCCAAGCTTTCTACAAGCAAGTCTCCTTTTTTTTTGACACAGAGCACTTAGTCAAGAACATAGGATCAGGAGCTTTAGAGAGGATGAGCTCTGCATCCAGCCCAGCACTCGTTTCTAGCACTCATTTCAACAGGATGGTTGAAAACAAGCAACTGTGACTTGCCAGCCTTCAGCTGTATGGCCTCTTTCGTGGAGTGCCATCGTGGAGTGGGAAAGATACAGGGCATAAGGGTAACTGCTTGTAAAGACAGTGCAACAAGATGTAGAGTGAAGGACTGTTGACCAAGGCCACATTAACACAATCATATGGGATGAATTCATACCTCTGTAGAGGAAGGTAGGATACCAGTTAAAAAATAAAAAATAAAATAATAATAATAATAATAATAATAATAATAATAATCTCTGTAAGCCAGGCTCCAGTACGGCATGATGAGAGATTTTCCTGTTTCTGAGCAATTTCTTGGAGTGACTGATTTGCTGAAGTGATGGCAACCAGAGGAGCAGCTTGGGGCAAGATGCTTGCATTGGACAGAAGAGGATGAGAATTTCTGGAGATATTGTGCAGTGCTGGAAGACAGTAAGAAGACACATCCATGAGGAAAAGGAAGAGCACCAAGAGCTCCAGGTTTCTGCCTGGGAGCCTTCCCATCTCATCACTGCATGAGCAGTCAGCCCCACAGAGCAGGAGAAGCCAAAGCACAAATTGAAGAGGTTGATGGACTGCCCCGCAGGAAGTTGCCAGATCCCAGAGAAGAACAGGAACATCCCCATAGTTTTCAGGCACAAGGACAAAAGTGAGATCTTGGACTATGCCAAAAGGCATCTGTTCTGTAACCCCAACTCCCTTGTCCACTCCAGCTGCACAAGGCTGAGGAACTTAAGAGGGGAGTATGTGACACAGGTGCAAACAGGCAGAGCATGATCACATCAGCCTGAGGACCTTGGAAGCCAGGTTAGCAGGAAAAAAACCTTTACTACAACAAACAGGGGAGGAAACCAAGCATGAATCCTAAGGGTTTTGCTGAAGCTCATAAAAGAACAAGAGAAGCAGAACGCATTGAGTTTCCTAACAGCATTTAAAGGAAAAGAAAGGAGCCCACACAGATACACCTGGAGATGAGTAACGATAGTAAGCAGATGCCTGTTAATGTTGCCTAAGAAGTAGCTGTGGGAGTTAAACTTAGAGAAATCAAAATAAGAGAGAAAAGCAGTCTCATAGGGAAATAAAGGAAATCTTGCTGAAAGAACTGTTAGCAGTAAGCAATTAATAACCTACTCAGAAAACTTGATGATATGCAAACAGGGTGATGCTGGATAAGGGGGTGCGAAGGAGGCCTGATGGAAATACAGCTAATTTTTCCCTAGAAGATATTATCTCGATACTTACTAGAAGGAAATGAGGAACTGTAAAAGAAAAAAATAATCAAGCTGCTTACTTTCTACCTTGGAAGTATATCTAGTGAGACAGCAGAACAAATACTAGGCAAGACAAATACATAAAGGATGAAAAATTAGCAGCATGGTTTATAATAGTAAATACTGTCAGACAGACCAGCTTCTACTTTTGACAGATATCCCAGATATGAGGAAGATAACGTGACAACTAAGACATCTGAAAAAATTTGCCAAAAAGTGCTTGTCACACTTGAAACCAAACATTTTGTGAATGAAATCACCTATATTTTACCCTTATGTGGGGACATCTGGCAAAGCCCAGAGTCTCATGACAAGTGAAATCACCTTCTTGGCTTAGATATGACTCAGGTCTATGGAAAAAGCCAGGTGTACTGAGAAGGCAGGAGAAGAAGGGGAAATATGGAAGGCAGTATCAAGCAAGATCCTTGGCAGAAGTGTTTTTAAGCATAAAAATCAGATGGGACTATTGAAGGTTCATGGCTGGAAGGGGCCACAGTGCACAGCTGGAGAAAAGAGGCAGTTTTACAAGGTCAGGCAACTAGAGCGTAATGCTACAGAGACACTCACAGGTATTTTCGATATTATTGCTAAGCTACTTCCAAGCTTCTCAATCCTCACCTGTGTTACAAGCAATGCGTGGGATCCTTGGCACTGACGCACTGTGCTGTTAAACAGTGCGTAGTGGACAACTGTGGTATTATAACCAAAAACTTCCTTAGATAACTTAACCACTCTAAATACCCGAAAGGGCTTTCACCAACAGCTACAGATTTCTTTTCTTCCTGATGTAGAAGCAGACTTCATTTGCTTGTATAAGCCTGCTATACACTGGTGTAATCAGAAAAGGCCCAGGCTATTCAAGTGCTGTGTAGATACAGAAATGATGTGCATACTAACCAGCCTCTCTGAGAACAAATGTGGGTAAAATAAGCACAGCTGTTTTAGTTGCTTTTGAACTGAGAGATGTTGTAGGAAGCCATTAAGCTGGGTGAGCTACGTTTGGCTTGGGAGCGCTAGAGAAGGACCACTGGAGGAGGTGAGACAGCCTCAAGCACCACGTGTGCCGCCTGCCTTGCAGCAATGCATGTCAGGACTGGCAGGAGCACAGTGCCACTTCTATCCTGGAGACACCGATCAGGCAAAGTCGCAAACAGGCATCCCTCCCTCTAACACGTCCCATCGCTCAGAGCCTGGGAACGTACAAGCAAGGGCTACCACACCGGAGTTTTGCACTCTCTTTATCCAGGCAGATCTTTTGGGTGGTCTCTGGTTTTAAGTTCACTCCAACACTTTCTGGACAGAACGGCAGAGACACATAGCTAGGTGAAAGTCCATATTGTGTGCTACCTTTCAGGCATCCTTTTCTAGTCCTTTCCTTTTAGATTGCCAGTTCATGACTTACCACTAGACTTTAGTGTCTTTCCTTACCCAAGATAACATGTGCAACAATCTTTCCATACCCTGATTGAGCAGATTGCTCATTTTCATTGAAAGCTGTTTGGGACAGAGCTAGGCTGCACTGTGCCATGGTCCAGGCCTAAAGCTTTTATTACTATCATGCTGTGAGTAGCCAGAATTAATCTTGACGTCTAGCATATGGCAGAGGGGTAGAACTACCACTCTTCATTCATTTGTATCTTATGAAAAAATGTGATGGCAAATGAAATTTGGTGAGGGCGAGAGCAAGGTAATGCCTATTAGAAAAAACATTTAATTACCCATACCTCAGGGGTTTAAAATTACCACAGCCACTCATCATTTTGGACAGCTTCATCCAAGACAGCCACTCAGCATGCAGGAATTATCCAAAAATGCTGTGACGTTCTGAAAAGAGAGGGAGAGGAATAATGAGAAATATGTCATGGTTTCTAAAATCAGAAATGTCCAAGTCAGTACAAACTTTTGCGCTGCATGCAGCTGAAATCAATGAACATGGGGATAATTTATACTTGATGGGGGTCAGCTCACTGGAATCTTAATTCTTCTACCGAGGGTCTGGTCCAGCCCCCCTGGCAAAAGGGAATACCCAAGAACTCAGTCTATTCTAGTGTGACAACTCCTATCCTCTTTATAAGCTTAGTTGTGAAAGAACTACCAAGGCTATATTTTATTTATAGTGTTTTAGTGGATAAATGACAATCTTATTCCTTTTCTTGCTAGCTATCAAATGCTTACAGTGACAACAGCCAGTTGTCTGTCATTTAGAAGGCTGGCACCTGTCTGGATAATAGCATGACTCAATATTCCTGAAATACCAGATTTCTGTTAGAGAAGAAAAATCAATAACTGTGACAAGCGCTATCCATTAATGCCTGAGAGCAGAGAGGGAACGATTATAGAAAGACATTTGTTTAATGTAACAAGACTGTAAATGAAAAATCTTATAACTGAGCTTTGTGAGATAAAATATCCTTTCAAAGGAAGACCATGGATCAGATCTTCCTGACTTCTCAGGGCCAAGCTGGTCAACACCGGCTGAAGCTCAGAATTCCCATCCTATCGGATGCCATTTCCCCTTGAGATCAATAGATCCCCTACAAACAGATCAGGGCAATCGCAACCATTACCATCAGTTCCCCTTCTCAAGCCAGAGGCAGAAACATCTTTTCCCCATAGAGCACTACTTTTTTCTATATGAGACTTCCCAGAGAAGAGTGATACATACATGTAAAATATAATATATAGTATATAAATGCATATTTACATATTTATAGTATATAGTTATACTCTATAGCAGTGTTTCCTCTCTCTGAGTTCAGTGTATAGAGATGGAGGGAGTGGGAAGGAGTACTGTGATTAAACACAGGTGATTTTTCAGAAACAAGGCCATCCTTTGGTCTCTAGCTCTCTTCCGGACTCTGGTCTCTCCATTTCTTCGGCTTTATGGACTTTTGCCACTTGGGCTGATGTTTCCCTTCTAAATGGCATTTCAACATTGGCCTCCCTTGCTGTCCAGCATCCTTTCCTGGATTAACTCTTGGGTGCCATATGGTATAAATGGCCTGTCACACACTCTTGCAATTGCTATTTAAAAACCTGCCAAACTGCTGCCTTCCTTGGCAGCCTGCCTCAAGGCTCCATTAGTTACAAAAGGAGTGGGATGCTGCCTGGAAATAATTGAGATGGGTTTCTGCCAGGTCTTCCTCAGCAACACTGGGAGCAGAGCTCCTGTTTCCCCTTTTCTCCCCCTCTTCCCCAACTGGCACGTTCAAAACATTCCTGTACACACACCCTCTTTGCTGCTAAGCTGCTTTCCAAGCTGCCTTGACTATACAATAGAAGATTGCACTGGTTTACCTCAATCATATTTGGCTTAATTTGGGGCATGCTCTGGTAACAGAAGCCCACAGGTATGTGTGCTTTGCCCATGGATCGCCCTCAGGAGGAGCTATCGCCTCTCAGCCGCAGCGCAGCACCCAGCTCTGTGAGCCCTGCTCTATATTGCAGTGCCAAGGAAAGGCAGTTCAGCAGAGCCAGTGGGAACTCACTGAGGTTTCTTTCTCTTGCCACAGCGGTGCTTTCTTAAAGCACACATATTCCATCTCTTGCAACTGTGTGAGTATGCCCTTAGCTAGCTGCAAGATGGATGATCAGTTTGAGAGCATCGTCTGTGGAGCCTTGATCTGGGGAAATTAGAAAGATTTAGACTGAAAAGTGGGCCCCGTGGGAAGTCAGTAGAAGTTCAGCCACTGGTCTTACTGAACATAAAAATCATGTGAAAAACAGTCATTGCAAGCGAGGGGTTCTGAACATGCCAGATGCACTGCGCTCCTGGACTGCAAGTCCAGATGTTGCAGGAGCAAGCTGTGCAGGGGCAGCTGCAGGGGTGCTCAGGGGCACCTTAAAGAGATTCTACCTAGAAACATTGGCATTGGTGAGAGGTGGGGTTTTCTGAATAACTCACTTAAAAGCCACTTCTGTTACATCTTGGACTCGCTTATCTCCTTGGGACTTCCAGGAAGTGAAGTGCCTCATAAATCTACAAATAGAGCTGATGATAAAGTCTCAGGCTTCCTATTTCACTTAGTGTTGAAAAAGGAGGGGAAGAGTTGCACCTTTTCTGACACTTGCTATTGGACAAATACTTCCACAGTTTCCAATATGATGCCATTCTTTAAAAGATGCGGGGCAGGTTTAGCTTGGTTGGTTAGAGCATGGTGCTGCTAATGCCAAGGTCATGGGTTCAGTCCCCATACCGGGCTATGCTGAGGGTTGGACTAGATGATCTCCAGAGGTCCCTTCCAACCTTACCATTCTGTGATTCTATGATTTCGTTTTGTGTGTTGGTAGCTCACCAACTCCACATAACCTCAAGTAGAGCATCAAATTATCAGGAGTCTTCATTCTTCCTATACTGGGTTTTCAAAGCTATAGCTATATATATATATATATATATATATATATACATATATATATATATATATGTATATATATATGTATACACATAAGTATGTATTTAGCCCTTGTTAGACTAAGCTTTGCTCTTCAGGCCCAGTGGGGAGTGGGTAGAAGAGAGGCAATACTAGAATAACAAAATCCTCTGACAGATACTGGAGGCTATGTTGGTAGTTCACGTGCAATAGTGAAGGAAGAAGCAACATAGTGACTCTGATGTACTCCAGCGAAATATTTGTACAATGTGCCTACACAAAACTTAAGATGAAATGATCTCTTTATAACCTTTTGATAGTAAGGAGAGAAGTGGCTTTGTCACTACTTCTGTTTGTGAAATGAAAGCAATACCGAATCCTGGTGTTCCTGGATAGAACTGCTGATCATCATAGTGACAGCCAAACTATTTTTGTTTGTTTACTGTTTACTTTAGGAGGAAGGAAATTCTTTGCTGTCATTGTAGCGTGTGATGCAGTGAAACACAATCCATGCCCAATGAGTGCAGAAATTTCAAAACAATAATATTTATTATCTATGCATATAAAGTACATATTGCTGCTTTGCTGTCAGTGCTGCATGTGGTGCTTTAGTGAAAACAAAAGGGCATTTGTATCTAGAGTGCCACAGTATGCTTTGACAGCATGAGTGAGTACTGTATGAGTTGTTTGCTAGCCTACCACAATAAACACTGGTGAGAAGGAAGGCTCTACCACGAAAGCCTGGAAAGACTCATGGTATATGAAAGGAATCCTTATGAATGATATTTATAATCTATTCCTATGAGGCAAATGCTCACATGAGCTACCTGCACTCTGCCCTCGGTGTTCCCACTGCAGCCAGCAGGAAGTGAAGAACATACCTCCAAGGCCACATGGGTGCTCAGAGCAGGGTGTCCCTCTGGGCGGGGGGCATAGAGCTCTGCAGCGCTTGCGGGGGAACCTTGCAACCCAGGCAGCAGCTCTGCCTCACATCAGATGGATGAAGTGGGCTTTGGGGCAGAATTTAGCCAGGACATGAAGCTCACTAAGAAACATGGTTTTTTATCAATAGTAGCAAAGACATGATTAGTAATTTGATCCAAGAGCCTGGTACTTTATAAGCTGGACAACATTTTAACTGGATAAAGAGACCCAACTACAAATATCCCATGTGAACAGCACTGCCTTAAACAATTTGAGCAGATTAAAAGCTTTTAAAAGTAACTAGTTTTACCATTAACACTAGAAGGTACTGAAAGCCTGTGAAATAGAGTTCAGCACAAGATCCTCTCTTTTCCCCAAATAAACCTAGAAATAACCAATATGCGGTTGCCAGACCTGGACACAAACGTTACTCTGGGTTCAGTTGTGTAAAGGAGAAAAATAGGTGCACACACAAGGCCCTGGAGAACAGCAGGGAGACCCGAGTATTGCTCTTGTATGTAGAATATACAAGAAGAATATAACCAAGACACTGACCCAAAATTTCTAATAAATAAGGCATATACTGCTTATAGGCTCATGGCAGCCTTCACAATGTTCCTTTGTATATGCTCAAAGTATGTGAAAATATGATGAAGTTGTTCATATCCAGTCTATACCACTAAACAAATTCTCCTCTCCAGACTCTGAGACCTCTCCTGCGACACAGTGCATAGCACAGGGCTGTCCCATTTCTCCTCATGACAAACAACACGAACTCAGTTCCCCCCCAATTCCTTCCACAACTACCCAGTCACAGGCACCCTATGTGGGATGTGGGTGGCCAGTCCCTTCAACATCTCAGCAGTTTAGGGTTCAGCCTTTTCTGGGAACCTGCTCCCTGGCCCCATAATCGTTCATGATACACCAAATAATAAAGGCAATTCTCACCTCCCACAGGTATATTATGCCAGATCTCACGTATCTCCAGCTACAGCTGCACACAGACTCACACCAAGCCCCTCCAAAAATCTCAAAAATGGAAAAAAAGCACAGACCATGCAAAGAGCCAGTTGCTGCTCTCTGCACAGCTCCCAGCCTCACTAAATGGTTCAACATCCATCTACTATGGCAGAAGATGAGGAATAGATCTCTGAACCAGAGAACTGCTAAGCAGGGAGCCTGTCAAACGTAACACATCTTTATTATTAGAAACAGAAACTCTGCCAAACACTCAGCAACTGCTTCTGTCCCTTGTTCTTCCCCCTACCTCAATAAACATGCAACCCCCAAAACTCCAGTTTCCATTAGAGACACTGCAGACAAGATCACCCTTAAAATCAATGAGAATCCTCAGGCACTATCAAATCTGAATGTAGATGGTCTATCTGCCCTTGAAGTTTAGCCAGCCCAAAGCTCTCACGGCATCTGGAGTTGCCCTGTTCATACCTGAGTAACAGGGGACCGTATCAATGGGAGCAAGAGGGACATTGTAAATCAACCAAACAGGGCTGCAGGGGGCCAACCTCAAGCAAGGATTTGTGAAGAGGAAATCATGCTTGCCCAGCCCAACAGCCTTCTACAATGAGAAGACTGGCTTGGGGGATGAGAGAAGAGCAGTGGATGTTGTTTTTCTCAACTTTAGCAAGGCTTCCAACCCTATCTCCTGTAACATCCTCATATACCTGATGAGGTATAGACTAGATAAGTAGATGGGGAGGTGAACTGAAAACTAAGTGAACTACTGGGCTCATAGGGTTGTGATCTGATAATCTGCACAGCTGAAGTCAGTCAAGCTGGAGGCCTGTCCCTAGTGCTATACCCCAGGGATTGATACTGGGACCAGTACTGCTTAACATCTTCAATAATGACTTAGATGATGCAACAGAGGGAGCATCATCTGCTCCCTGCGAGTAACTGGGAGTAACTAGGAGGCATAGCTGACATACCAGGTGGTGGTGATGCCGTTCAGGGGGCCCTCAACAGGGGAGAGATGAAAAATGGGCTGGCAGAAATCTCATGAAGTTCAACACAGGGAAATGTAAAGTTTTGCACCTGGGGAGGAATAACTCCAGGCACCAGTACAGGCTGAAAAGCAGCTTAGCAGAAAAGGACCTGGGGGTTCAGGTGGGCAAGCTGACCATGAGCCAGCAATGCACCCTTGAGTCAAAGGAGGCCAATGGCATCCTGAGCTGCAGTAGGAAGAGTTTTGCCAGCAGGTCAAGGGAGGTGACCCTCTCCTCAGCACTGGTGAGATGCATCTGGAGTACTGTGTCCAGTGGTGGGATCTCCAGGACAAGAGAGACATGAACATACTGGAGCAAGTCCAGAAAAGGGCCATGAGGATGATTAAAGCACTGGAGCATTTGACATACAAGGAGAGGCTGAAAGAGCTGGGGTTATTCAGCCTTGAGAAGAGAAGGCTTGTGGAAAGGGGATCTTATCAGTGTGTATAAATATCTGATGAGGGGAGTAAAGAAGGCAGAACCAGACTCTTCTCAGTGGTACCTAGTAAAGGACAAGAGGCAATGGACACAAACTGAAATACATAAAATTCTACTTAAACATAAGAAAAAAAATATTTACCAAAAGGTGATCAAACACTGGAACAGGTTGCCCACAGAGATTCTGTAGTTTCAATTCTTGGAGATATTCAAAACCCAGCTAGACATCTTCATGAGCAACCTGCCCCAGCTAGCCCTGCTGTGAGTAGGGGGTTCACTGGGCAGTTGTTGGACATTCTCCAGAGTCCCTTCCAACCTCACCCATTCTGTTACTGTGTTCAACTTATAAGATTTCACAGCAGACCTGAACAAAAGACAAGACAAAGACCAGAATCTGTTTAGGATTATAGAATTTCAGATTTGCTTGGGGCACCTAAGCTCATGCTCTAATGATAACGCTAAAGGAATAAAGATGAAGAAATATCTCAGACCGATACAACAGGCCATGAAGATATCATGTGCTTGCTTATAAAAGGAGGCCCATCACAAGAACTCAGTAACAATTCTGCTTCAAACAGCCAGGAACTGGCTTGAAATTACTGGACGAATTACACAAAAATACATTTTTGTGCAACACTATTTCACTTAGTCTTTTTAAAAAAATGAATGCCACAAATACTTGTGGAGTAGGCTTAAGAAGAAATTAAACTACCATAAAAAATACAGGTTTATTGTATATTTTCCTGTACTTTTAATGTGAAAACTTCTCTGCCAAATAGTCATCCTTTGTATAAAACCCAAACGGTATGAAATTCCCCATCAAAACCAATCGTTTCTAAGCTGGCCCAATGTTCATAGATACACCTTCCAAAGAAAGAAAAAAATACCCTATACATTTCTTCTTTTTTTAGACTCTGATCTTGAACCTGATGAAATCATCAGCACTGTTTAATGTGCTTGGGAAAGTCTCAGGCAAGACTCGGGAACGCATGTGTGTGTTAATATTACATGATGTTACTATCAGTGCAATCTATATGATGAAGCCATTTCCTCTATTCACTGCTCAACGTGCCTGCTTTAAGAGCAGCATGGATACCGTGGGGATTGCTTCCCTGCTCTGCTTCGTGAAATCAGAGCCGTGGAAGTCCAGAATACAGAGAGACGATCAGAAAGGCAGTTCCTTTGCAGCTGGGGTAGCGCTGTCAGTTACAGACGGCGCTGGGAACTATCCGTATGTTTCCAAATTCTCAGAGGTTCACCAGCAAGTTTGGGGCTTTTATTTCCCCCATAGATATGAACATTTTCCTTCTGCAGTCAGGTAGGGAGCCTGTGTGCATAAATGACAGAAACGTCTCCAAAGTGGGTACTGCACATCTTTCATCTCCAAGGCTGCTGTTCAGCAGTTCCCCGCATTTAGTGGAGCAGCAAAGCATACATTTACCTTTAAGCCCCTGCTTAAATCTCCCTGACTTTGATTACTTCTTCAGAAGTTCTGACACATCTCCATGTGGGTCCCTTTGCTGCCTGGGCTTCGGAGGGGAGGGAAGTTGGAGCAGAACTGTCCTTTGCCACAGAGCAGTCATCAGCTTCCACCATTCATCTGAAAAGTGAGAAGATAAGGGATTCACATTTTAAATGAGTATGAGTTTTCTGAACTACTACTAGTTTATTGTTTCCCAAAAATGTTTAGGAGCTGGGACTTCTAGGATCAAGCAGCATACAGTGCGCTATGCTCTCTAAGTAAACCAGGAGCTGCTTTCTGTGTTACAGCTGACACAGAATTGTGACTAGCTTTGCACTTTTTCAACTTTTGTTACTTTCAAAAAGAAAGCTCTATTTTTTCTTTCATCTGCATGCCCATCTTCTGTTAATTGGTGACAACGGCAATCAGGACCCCCCTCTGAGGCACGCGGCACGGGGCTGCTCCAGCGGATGTTGTTAGTCCTGGTAGTCAGTGACATCAGGAAGTGTAACTGTTTATCAAGAAAACCTGCTACTAGTAAAACAGTTTTTTTCAGTCTAGTTTTATTTCAGCTACAGGGCACTACAGAAAGACAAGCCTTTGTATTAGAACTATCTTTCAGATGGCTTCCTTCTTACTGAATATTTTCTGCAGAGCTGTTCTTTGCAGTCAAAAAAATGTACATGTTACAGACAAGTGCATATTACAATGAGAATATTTTATTGGACTTTGATGAAGCTGGAACTAGAAAACACCGCTGTAATAGTCGAGATCCTTGCACAGAAAGGACCTATTGTTAACTGGAGTAAATATGCTGCTATGAATTTCTGACTTAATTGACAGAACATTTTATAGTGTGAAGTTCAAAATCTCATTAGGAATGAATTAGGCTAAGGTTGTATGTCTGTAACATTTCTAATACAGACATCTAGTCGGGACTACTTTGAGTTTATATCGTTTTTTGATCAAGCAGCTGAGAGATTCCAGCATAATTTAGTGCAATCAATTATCAGACTCCATGGCAATATTTAAAACTGAACTGGATTAAAAGAAATACCATCTTAAAATCATGGCCTGACACACAAATCCCAGTATTTTCGATGGATCTTACTTCACAACCATTTCTGGTGCATCTAAGCTAAAGGAATAAAGGCATTTTTGAACGAATATCAGAGGCTGGGGTGGACGGCAGGGGCCTGGCTGGGCGATGGGAGGTGACACTCACTGTGATTTAATGACTTTTGGTCTCTCTTTCTTCTGTAAAAGGATACTACATTTTGGTATCTTACTACAATACCCCTGTCATAATCACTCTTATTAAAAAAGCACGACTTAATTCTCAACAGTTTCAGTGATGATATTATAAAATGAAACATAGTGAGGAGATTCTCTAGACATCTAATTTCTACCTGTTTCAGCCCAGCATGCAACTATACATCAGTGAGCCAGCTGTACTTACAAATTCTCTGCGCATCCTACCATGCTCGCCTAACGCATGGCTGCTGCAGGCCCCTCCTGTGAGCACATGCCTGCTTATTGCACTGGCAAAAGCAGACCAGGAAAACTGCCTTTGCTACTGTGAGGTGTGTTTTATAGAAAGACAAGTATATTCTCTTTTGGAAAGGGTGGGTTTCCTCAGCCATAAGAAAGAAGGAATTTGGAGTGATTACATTTACAAGAGTAAATAAATCAAATTAACCAGGAAAACCTAGTAGAGATATTCTCATTTGGAAATGACCTTCTAGAGGTTTAAATAACATGATTGATGGGGGCTAGTGATTTTTTTGTGGTGACATATTTAGGGGGTAAAAATGACATCATATATGGATGGTTATCCTTTTGGCATAACAGCCATGTTATTTGAAACATAAACCAAAACTGTCCAGCAGCATCTCCTGCCCTGTGCTTAGCTAATTTATCGCATTTGGACACGCAGTGTTTTGCTGCTCCCTGATCCCTGGGCTGGCACATTGATCCCTGCCATAACGCTGCAGGAGCCAGCAAAGCCAAGCCCCGGAGGAGGCAGCAAGCTGAACAGAGCACTCAGCTTGAGCCAGCACCACGGCACGGCACGGACCTCGGCTGCCCCGCTTTCCATGCACATGGGGCTGGCTTATGAGTGGCTTCACAAGGCTTATGCCACAGTCCTGGTCAGATTTAACATTGACCACCGAGCGCCGGGAGCACAAAAATCTCCGTTCACATCACTGGGTCGATTCATTCGCTGTTCCCTTCTGAGTTAGAGAGATGCGTATGATTTGGGGCAATCCCATAACATCCGCCTAGTCCACCAGTACATAAATTAAAATATCTGACAGATTGCTAATGAGCTGATGCTGGAATGACTGGATAGTCTGTTATCATTTGGCCATTCACAGTTTCTTCAGCAACCCATCTGTGCACAAGACACAGCTACCGTGGAGCACGCAGTCTGCGACAGTGTCTCCATTTACACCTTTTGCCATTATAGGCCTTTGGGAAAGGCCTTTCCTAATTAAAGTTTTTATCAAACATATTGTCATCTTTCCCACCCTGTTACTAAACCACCTTGTGCGGGTACAAAAGGTCTGTTTAACAGCAGGCTGGAGATGCAGATATTTTGTACATATTTCTGTACCTGAGCACAATGTTTGTGTTCCAGATTAGCAGTTTAGATCACATAACACATTTGATTCAAAACACTGTACAAGCAGTTCACTGCCTTCTTTCTGAGCAAAAAAACATTGAATTAAATCCTCACGCACATGTGCCAGTTTCTGATAGACTTGTTTGTGTTAGCTAGTGTTTACATGCACTTACACTTTTATTTTGAGGTCAAAAGAAAAAAAAACACTCTGGAAATCCTACAAGATTATTGATTTTGGCTATTCAAAAGGAACCACCCTGCTTGCAGACAGTGCAGTGTCAGTCTCAAAGGAACAAGGTTACTGGGAAGAAAGATGCAAACTGAGGACAAATACTGGCTTCTCATACTTTTTCTAGCAAACTATTGAGACCCTGCTGAGATTTGATGCTATTGTTCTACAACGCAATCGAGCACGTTCGGGCATCCAGATACAATCAAAGCAAGGAGAGCAGAGAGCTTCCGCGGATGCATCTATGCAAATTCAGAAGACTTCATGCACAAACATAAGCTGAGAGGGTACAAACACCTGCAAACAAGTGGTTACACTAGCAAAATGCAGAGCAAAGAAATCATAATTAAAAAAAAAAAAAAGGGAAGAAAGAAAAAATGCTCCCAAATCAATTTCTTAGGAAAAGTCATTCAAAAGCTTGGCACAGCTGAAACAGTATCTGAGCTAAGGATGGACCCACAGGACCTTCCCTTCAGCCTGCACAAATAGATTCCTTCTCTGAGTAACTGCACTAAGTCCCTTGCTACTATATGCACTAGCTAGATTGTTTCAAA
Source organism: Rhea pennata (assembly GCF_028389875.1). Lineage (NCBI taxonomy): Eukaryota > Metazoa > Chordata > Aves > Rheiformes > Rheidae > Rhea > Rhea pennata. Next base: position 18,569,526 of record NC_084670.1, read on the forward strand.
GAATTAAAATTTGCGGATCAGGCCCACATACTCATCAAAGGCTTCTGTGTAGTATTATCTAATGTACAAATAGTGAGAAATGAAAGATTTCCAAAGAAGTCCCAGTCTCACAGTATATAAACGCAGAATTACTTTTTCCTTCATGGGCAGCATCCTTTATAGGAAAAAAGTGAAGACACATTATATTAACATCCAGTGTCACAAGCCTTTCCCTAGAGAAATGGGACTAGGGGAATGCTCATTCCTTTGGAAGAAGATTGGAGGTGGGTTTGCTGGATTGGGCCTAGTTGGCTAAAACTAGAACTTCCTAGCATCTGAAAAGGACCACATCTATGGAGATTTCTTGCAGGCTCTGCAGCACTATGGCAATAGTTACATGTCAGTTCTGTCCAGTGCAATGTTTCTGGTTTTTTAAATGAATGACTTTCCTCAAGTGCAATTTCACGCAATGGAAATCTGAAACACAACTGAAAGCATCAGTACACAAATAGATACCAAAAAGGGGGAGAAACAAGGCAGAAAAGCTGGAGGACCAGCCCTGATGAACAGTTTCCTTTTTTTTCCTTCAGCTTGGAAATCTTGGGCATAGCAATACATGGTACTTCCAAGAAGCTCAAGTTTGTGTAAGAGGCATTTTCTCAGCAGAGAAGTGCAGGCATCCCTGACCTTGCCTGGCAGAATTACAAGAGGTCATATTTTCAGATGTAGTATCTGATCTTGAAATATCCTCCAGTGTAACGAGCATAAATAAGTTCTTCTGTGTCTGCCTCAGCCATGTATTTCTTTGCTTCTTATGTGTTTTTTAATCCGGGAAATCAAACCGAACAACAACAACGTTCCACCTCTGTATTTACGGCTCAGGAAGCCCCCGGGACCGAGTGCACGCAGGCAGAAGTGCTCTGCCCAGCCAGCGAGCACAGCGAGCGATCCTGCTGGCTTTCCCGTGCTGCCTCACCACACTCCCTCGCCAAGAGGGCAGATGTGGACCTGCTCACATAGACGGGGCTGTACGTCCTGCCTGACACAGGCAGCCACAAGCAAAGCTAACTGAGGGAGATGACAGGGTAAATTCGCTCTCACGTTACCACGAAGGCCCCTTCCAGGGTAAAGCCTGACTCAGTATTGCTTTAGCTTCCCATTTAACTTCATCTAATAGCTTAAGTGTTGCACAGGGTCCCGCACACCAATGCTCGACCTCCTGCAATGCTGCTTCTGCGGCTAACTGAGCACCACAGCCCTGTCACCGCACAGGAGGAGGGTTGTTGGTAGCCCTGCTGGCTAAAAGCACCACGCTGCCACTAACCATACCCTGCCAGGCACAGCAGTGGTGTCAGAAGAGAGAGAAAAACCACTTAACTTCGCCACCACAGTCCCTGGTGCCTCTGGGACCTGGCCAGTGGTGGAGCACAGCAATGCTCTGTGCCACCCTGGGCGGAGGTACTGAATTGCCCCACCTGAGGAGGGGCCCTGCCCAAGCCCACAGGGTCAGGCCAGGATTCACCAGTAGAGACTGCTCCCAGGTACTGAGGGTCGGGAAGACCTAATGAACCTTTCACTGGGATGTCTGAACATCCAGTGAGGGAGCACTGGCACAGCTCTGACCGGGTCCCACCCCTGTCTCCTCCCTGCACCCTCAGGTTTCCCCAGAAAAGCAGCTCCCGCTGAAAGCCTGCTCATGCAGAAGTTGTGGAGGAGGACAAGGAGCCTGGTTCCCACACCACACTCACGTGCTTTTGCCTGTGACCAGAAAGGTGCATCCAGTCTCCATCGATCCTGTGCCTCGTGCCTCCAGCTGGGTTGTGGCTAGCAGCTCCCAGCTGGGCAGGAGTGACTGCAGGATCGCTCCAGCCTTGGCTCCAGCAGCTCCACCTGGGACACTGACCTTTGCTGCCCAGGCTTGGCCCTTGCCATGGCTCAGCACTCGCTCAGCAAGTGGGGGTTACTGCACTGTGCCCTCTCCTTGCAACATCAGGGCAAGCCAGGCCCTCAGCAGCGATGGGACATCTCTCACCCAAGGGATTACAGGGGCAGGACTTTGGTGGTGGCTAAAGCAGTTGCTTGAGCATTGACGGTGAACGGCAGTCCCATTGCTCTCAAAGCACAAGGACACCTGGGCTGCCACCACCTCAGGGCCCGGCCTGCAACCCAACCGTAGGGTAGTCAGACCCAGAAACCTCCAAGAGCACCCTGAAAAGCCACATGCACAGCTCAGTAGCCCCAAACTTGACCTGATAACAACCTTTCAGGCAAGATGCCCCCCGGACAGCATTGCTTCCTATGGGCCTGACTCCCTCCTTTCAGGGCACCCACCCTCAACCGGAGCCATAGGACAGCTTGGCTGGCAGCAGGGCACAGAAACCAGCACAGGTCACAGTCCGCTGCGCTTCCAGAAACTCTGTTTATAGCTCTGGGTACTCAAGAGGGAAAACTTAATGAGCACTAAATATTCATCCTTAATAAGAACATACTGTAATAATCACCCTCTATATGATAAATAGATTACAAGGTTTACTTTTCCTACCTTTTTGTTAAATGGCTGCTTTTTTCCCCTTCACAGGATAATTTATCCAGTTCTCTGGAAACAAAGCACGAGTTATCAACACTCCATGTGAATATTGGGTTTTTTATGTTATGAAGCTTGGGTTAAACAATTCTTTCCTAAATAAATGCTCCTTTTCCAGTTGGCATTGAAGATTTTGCTGTTCACAGTAATCAAGCTCCTAGTTGGCTAGCCTCTCACCTAATGCAACATTTTCATTTTTCATTTGGACAAAATTTATCATCAATAAGCAAAGACAGAAAATGTGTGAATGTCTAAAGCTTATGTAAATTAAGGGGCTATGCACACTCATCCTAAAAATAGTAGATAATAATAAGCATTTCTTCACTGTACTATAATTACGGGCCTGCTGTCATCTCTTTTATTCTCTATAAGGTCACAGTAGTATTATACAAAATTTACAGTATATTATCAGTTAAAAACACAATAATTAGCAACCACACATCTTCCATCTCCAGCATCAGTGATGAATGTTCACAGTCAACGTAAAAAATAAAAAAGCATTGTTTGCTTTATGTGGACAATGCACACTTAAATTTAATCATCAACTTCTGCTATCCAGTGGGCAATATTCTTTCATTATTATAACACTATTTTCCAAGATCACAGTACACCCTTGGGATGAATTCATTCTTAATGAAGAGACAAGGAGCCAAAACTCTCACTATCACATCATTTACATATACCTTAAACATATTCTTTTAAAGTTCATAATTCTATACAACTTATTCTATGCTAATGTCTGGGTGTCTGGAGAAAATATCAGTTGGTGTTTTGAGCATTATAATGAATATTTTCACTAAGTATTCAGAAATTTTAACTCACAAAATAAGTGCATTGAGAGATTCTCTCCTTTAACATGTTCCATTTTTTGGCTTCCTTACATACTGGATAGTGAAAAAAGACTAGGGAGACTGCATATATCCCTCCATACAAGTCTGATAGCATATAGCAAGGGCTCACTAAGAATTCATTCAGCCACGACATTGCCCATTTTCTCGCTCTGGCAACATTTTATTTTCCCATTTATAATTGCCAACTGGAATGGATAGCTCATCCAACTGAATGAACAGCTGATCATCCAACACTGTACTAGTCTTTGGTCATTCACCAAAAAAGAAGTTGAAAAATCTCAGTGGAGGTCATGATAGGTGAAATTAACTCTTTGATGACTGGATTAACAATTAAAAAAAAGAAGTTTATGTTTTTTTCAGTGAAAAAAAAAGAAAATAGAGAATAGAAAGCTTTCAGTTGGAAAAAATAAAGCATTTCCAGATTGTGTATCTTCCAATTGCATTCAAGTTAAACTAAAAATGAAACATCAAAACGTTTGATTTCAACTTTTTCAAAATTGTTTTTCAGGATTATTTTGGCTGAAATGACCCACCTGATTTTATACACATTCAACAGAATCCTAGCAGACACCTGCTTTGGATGAAAAGTCTACAGGGGTGGAAACACCAGGATATCATTCTTCAGGCCAACACCTCACTCATATCTCTCTCCAGCTGGCTCCTATCTGCAGGGCACTTCCCCAAAGAGACCATTGGGAAACAAACCCAGTTGCGATGAGAGTGAAATGTATGGCTCGTCTTCACAGGTTCTCCATAGTGATAGCAACACTTAAGGTGCAAAGTTAGTGCCCCTTGCACTGTTGCGCTCTTGTTCTTTTTGTCTATACATGCACGTCCCATTTAAAATATTTAATTAATGGTTACTTCTTTTAAAATCCAGGAAAAATTTTGCTGGATAGCTTAAAGGCATATACAAGAATCACAGGCTGTCTGCTGGCCCATCTTTATGCCATTATTTTCCTCAGAGGTGCAGATTTCCTCCTTCGTATAAGTAGGCGAGGTCTCAGCAGTCGCTGGAGAATGGCATCTAGCCAAGGATTACAGCAGGTCTCCACCTGCTGGGGAACATTAACTGCTGGCACAGCCTGGTCTCTAAGGCAGTTCTTCGTGAGTTTCTATTCTGAAAGAGCTGCAGTCCATTTGGGTAGGCTCAGGACAGCTTTCCCTCCTTTGCCCAATAAGATGTAGAACAGCACTGCAGAAAAGCACAAACATTTCTGCTTATATGAGAAGAAATGGCATCCTCTCAAAGATGAGCAGCAGATAGCCATGGTTTAGCTGTACAGGCCTAATCTTGTTCCTCACTTTTCTTTGTGAATGAAAAGGCTGCATTTTTACACCTTTCATTTCTGCACTTTTTACCTCTTCTTGTTTAAAAATCAAAAGCCTCAATTTTACTTCAAGGCCATCTCCCACTCAATGACACTCATTGACTCCTCTCAGTACAGAAAAACACAGCAACATGAATACCACCAGCTGATTCATTTGGCTGAGCAGTCCAGCTCAAATTCAAATTCTGCTTTCAATCTAAGACAGAAGACAAATTATATAAATTTAATTAATTAATATATATGAAGAAATGCAGTCTACATCCATATGCCCCAAATCAGGGAGAAACCAAATGCTTCCTGTGAATTACTTCTCTATAGTTATTCAGTAACTTCAGTGCACCCTCTGCACTGTGTTCCTGGTAATTACAATCCAGAACCATCTTCACATATATGGCCTTACACTAAGGGAATGTGGAAAGAGTTTTTTCAGGCATGATCCCATCTCAAGTCTTCACATTAGAAGTTCTGCTGCAGAGGCTTCTAGGCACTTTGAGATGATTTTCTTGACATTGTGTTATGCATGAATGAATGACCAAGCTCTAAAATGCAAAGTAGGACCCCATTTTTGTCCTTTGAAATCTAATTTCTTTCAGATGTCCACGTATTTGACAGTGAAGTTTCTATCCAGGAGCTACGAGGACAGATTAGCTGAAAGGACAGACTATTACATAGGTTGAAAACTGGTTGGACTGCTGAGCTCAAAGGGTAGTAATTAATGATTTGACATCCAGTTGGCAGGTTGTAACAAGTAGATTTGCCAGGGGCCAACATGCAGACTCAACCAGAATTGTTTGATATCGTTCGATGTCTCCATCAGTTACCTGGATGATGACACACACTGCGCTCCCAGCATCGTTCTCCCTGAAGGGAAGTGGCTGAGACCAGAAATGGCAGAGCTTCAACCCAAAGGGACCCTGGGAAACCTGAGGACTAGCAAGCACCAGTCTCAGGAATTTCAATAAGGGGAATGGCAAAGTTCTGCACCTAGGGACAAAAGAACTGCAGCATCCATATGGGCTCAGAAAGCACCCCCAGAAATGTACTTGGGGGCTACAGCAGATGTCAGATTGAGTGAAAGTCAACAGTGTGTTCTCATCACTAATACATATACCATATATCCTATATATACCATATATCAGGCTACATTAGGAACATTGCGGTGAAAGAGAACTAAAATAACCATTAGGCAGAAGCCTGCATGAGGAAAAGATTTGCAGCTGAGTGCCAGCAAGAGAGGAGAAAAAAGCACCCAACAGCCCATAAAGCTGATACAAGATGCACACCATAGGAGCATCCAGGCAGCTTTACATGACCAGTATTTAGAAAGCATACGTCCTAATTATAGGTCTTACATAGGGAGCACAGGTAAATTCAGCTTAAGTGACAAAAGTGGGGCTAGCCATCCTCACACAAGGAATATGTTATTAGACAGGAAGAGGATTGTGCATATTCTCCAGATTTTACCAGAGCATCCCCGGTTGTAGGAGAAATCATGAGAATTTGCTCTGTTTTGAGAAATTATTTAAGGGGCAAGTCTGTTTATGCAGTACAAGTATGGCTTGCCCAGAGTCCAGGCTGACCAGGTGAACTGTCCTGCGATTTCCCTGCTCTTCTGCTGCTCTAGCCCTGATGTAAATGCTCTGCAAGGAGAGTCGCAGTGCAGGCTGCATCTCCTGCAATTCCCACTGATATCACGGGTAGTCTGTTTAGGTGCAGGTCACTGGCAGATGGAGCTGGTTGCTTATGTAAGTTGTATCATCTCATTCATTTTTTCCACCAAATTGACACTGCTCTCCCTAAGAGCTTGGCTTCTTTTCCTGTCTCCATCAATATGCTGGATGCTCTCTGCCAGGATGTGGGTATGCAGATTGATCAACAGCCCACACTCCTACCACCAGCATCCCTACTCTGTATGTTATTAGTGTTGCAGTGTATAGTACGTGCTGGCCCCAAACACAAACCCTCCCTGCTTCTCCTGGGTGCTACGTACTGTACGATCAGAGCTTAGGGCCTAAAAGGTGCAGATGTTTTCTAGTCTCTGCTTGTGCTGCTCCTTCAGCCCTCATGTTTTCGTGAGTTGGGATTACTCCAGCTCACATGAGTGAGGCCTTGCCAGATGTGGCACTAAACTGTACTCCTCAGTAGTGTTTGCTGTCCATTTTTTTTTACAAAGGCATTCCTGAAATAGCTGTGTGAATCTCAGCGCCGCTTATCATTACTACATGGTAGGGGGAAAATGAATCATGCAAAAGAACACTGCAAAGATGAACAAAAAATATTGATTCTTACCTGTTTTTTAAAGGTGGAACCTATCTTGATCCCCTGGAAATCAAGTAGATTTGTACCATACTGCTCTGTGAAAGCAAGATTCAATTTTTAATGCTTAAGTAGATATTTTTAGATTTAGCTTGAACATATTTCAAAGAAATAATATTAATAGTAGTAGTGACTGTAACTGCTGTATGTCACTACTGGCAGTTTCTTAAAACAAGGGTTAAAAACTAAGCAGTGTGACTCTCCATGCATTGGTAGTAGTCTTCAAGCAAAAACATAAGTCACCACCCAGACCAAGAACAAACGTGAAATCACCGAGCACAATGAACATAAGGAAGAGGGGTGGTCTTGAACCCTTCAGCCAGGTCTACACAACCCAGCAAGGACAGTGCTGTAGCTATGGTGAAGACAGACTACTTGCTCCTGTCTCACTGTGGCAGCCCTGGCCCAAGCCCTGCAGGCCTGTCTGCCCAGGTTTGTGGGCAGTGTTGGCACACCACAAAGCACACAGACACAGGGGATCCACATGCACAGAAGGCTTGTAGGAAGCCATGGAGTCTGTTAAATCTGCTCTGAGGATGACTCTTTCCATGTGGAAATATGAAATAATGATAATAATAAGTATTTTAACATTTCATCACACAAATAACTTTGGCCAGTCCAATCTACATAAAAGCAACCATTTGCACTTTGGCTAGAAGGCTCTGTTCTGTATGAAAGGTGGGAATGAGTTTTAAAGCTAAACTTTGAGGAGATGAAGGTTCACACCAGACACCTCCTCACAAACCCCCAGCAGTGAAACTGTCATTTCCTCATACTTGAGGTTCCTTTTACTTTGGCAGGAGTGTGTAACCAGGCTTCAGCCTAGGTGAGTATCAGGGCTCCAAACTTTTACCTTGACTCCATGACAGCATTTTCTCAGCAATGCTTCTAAAGTAAGCACTGTGCAAGTGCACCGTCGGAGGAGAGTCAAATGCGTGTGCCGTAGCTGTGTCAGCTGCTAGCTGGTGATCTTTCCATGACACCCTTCCCCCAGAGTATTGCATAGATAAACACCCTCTATTTGAACAAGACCAATGACAGCAAAATTGCTTCCTTGTCTCTAAAAAGACTCTAATAATGTGCATCAAGGGAGAGACCCATGGTCTGACAGACTTCTTTTCCCCCCCAGAATAAAACATAAAAATACATTTCAGTAGCAAAGAAAACACAATTTAAAGCACATCCCCAGTTAATTATATCCAAAAGAGTAATAATAAAATAAACTATTAAATTTTAGAACTCCCTCTTTAAAGTATTAAGCATTTTGTTACTGTTGTAGAGTTAAATCGCACATTAAACAGTGTTCTGAATTGCTTTATAGTAAGGTGTAGTAAGAGTTGTCATGATATCCTACACAAATCATATTCTATATGTGCCTCTATTTAATAGCAAACAAATAATACATCCCTTTGTTTAGTTTTAGCATAGCATTTGTTTAAAAAGTCTAACTTTCAAAGCAAACTTTCATTTGTGAATAGAAAATACTGCAGATTGGTGGCAGCTCAGGAAAGTCTCCATGTTTGCTGCAGTGTGTTTACAATATTGGAAATTAAGATGTGAAGATGGCCTGCTGGCGCCTCACATAATGCCGAGGAGAATGGAGAACCTACTGCTGCGTTTAAAAACAGCAGTTCAATTCCTGGCACAAACACTGAGACTAGTTTAAAAACTCCAGTGGCTAACAAGATGCTGGATTACGGGCTGTGCTATAGCCCAGAGCCATGAGGAAACCTGCTTTGATACAGCTCTGATAAACAGCAATCAAAGGCCAAGAAGGAAGGACGTAATGAAAAATGGAGGAGAAAAGAGGTGAACAAGGGTTACTACTGATGAATCTTCTGCCCTTTTCACTTGGGTAATTTAAATATTTGTTCAACGTTTCAAATTAACAAGACATTTAATTTGAATAAAGGAACACTATATAATACTCTTTCAAAATCCTGACACTCTGCTGTGCTATAGACACTTGGCATGGAGGGCAATAACTCACCCCGAGTGTCGGGGACCAGAGACTCCCTAGGGTGCAATCGCACGAGGCGAGGGATTCCCACATCCTGTGCCTGTAGCGAGTGGTAGCACACTCCTTCGCAGACCTCGAGTGACGGGCCACCTGCCTGCAGCCTGTCTGCTCTGGAGCTGCTCTGGAGCCCAGTGAGCGCCACACAGCCCTATAACATAGCCCCACCAGAGCTGCCTTACCCTTCTGGGCCTCTGCTTCCCTCTGGACACAAAATCCCCATCGAACCACCCCAGGCTATTTCCTTTGCTTCCAGACCACCAAGAAAACCAGAAAGCCCTCTGGCCAAACCCAACACATGCACAGTTTCACTGCTGCCTATCCATTCCTCTCGCAGGAAACATCTCTGTGACATACAGGAAGTCAAACATATATCTGAATGAATCTGGCCCCATGTTTTCCCCAAATGCAGGATAACATGTGCCCAGGCAGCAGCAGAGATTAGAACAACCAGATGCTGGACAGGTCTGGTGGGGAGCAACCAGCAACATCTCTGCAGCAGGACCTTGGGGCTTTGTCCCTTCTGCTAACACGATAAACCCTTATCCCAGCCACCACCACCACCTCCTCAGCTCCTTCTTTAAAATTCACTCCTTTCCTATAGGCTTACATTTCTCATTTTGTTTCTTTTGCCATTTATTCTTTCTCTCTCTACTACACGTATTCTTGCACTTACAAAACAAAACAGAAATAGAGCAAAATGCATCAAATACGAAGCAGACAACTGAAACTTTCCGAGTTCCAAAAATAGGCCATCTTCCCTCTCATTTTTGGTTGACTTCTTTTTTTCACTCTCCCAATGACTATCGTTTCCCTTGACATTACCAATCTGCTCAGAACTGTGACATGTCCAGTGTGGATCTTGGGTGGATTCATCTGAGTGGACTCTGAAGTCAGACATTCAGTCACCTAGACACCTTTAGTAACCAATGCAGGTTAAAAGGTAAAAATCTAATATTAGTCAGAATAATCATGTTAGTGGCCATTTCTCTCCATCAACAATAAATGGAACCTAGAAGGCAAGCCTGGACGTAGATGTACAAAGCCAGGTGAGATGAATCTCATCCCTAACCTATTAACTTGTGTGGATACATTCATGAACATTCAGTGGCTCTACAATGATATTCAAGACCAGTGGATTTTGATTCAACTCACCTCTGTAGGAGGCAAGGGATGTTGGACTGATGGAGGATTGTGAATCTCAGTAGTGCCCTCATCCAGAGAGCACAGCAGGAAGATCCACATCTTCATCTTTTGGCACAGAGATGCTAAAAGTAAGACATGAGAAGGAAAGATAGGTTTCATTCCTCAGATAAGCTGCCTCTTCTGGACACTTGCCAATTTCCCTTAAGAAACGTGTTGTCATCTGAGCTGTTATTTCAAAATTTCATTCAGCCTCTGGATTTACCAGCAAAATCTGAGTTATGCTACTGAGCAACTATTATTTACAAAATGAGATGACTCCGCTATACTCCGTACTTCTAGGTACTGCAAAGACCCCGCTGACGCTCCAACTAGCTAAGTACCGAACTTTGCGCTTGAGCAGTGACCACCCCAAACAGAGCTTCAACATCTGTATTATCTCACTGGACATCTCTCACATTCTCTGCACAACATGTTGAAATGAACGCCCACAAAGCATACCAGGTATAAACAATAGACCAGGTTATGTTCAAAAGTACAGGCCTTTTGCAAGGCAACACACGGCAACACTAGCAATTAGGCTTGAAACCTGATGTGCTGGAGTATGAAACTCTCTTGAATTTCCTATGCTACAAAAAATAATTGTGATTGAAGACTGCATTGATTGGAAACTTCAATAGCATAAGAGGAGCTAATCCACTATGGGCAAATCAGGGCAAATCACTTGCCCAGCAGCCCTGACCAGTCTTGGAGTAGCAGTAGCTCTCCCAGGCTGATTCTGGTAGTCTAACCATGCTGCATGCTAAACAGGTGTGGTACACAAGGAGATCCCCCTAGAAGTTAGTCTCCATAATATACAAGGGACGCACAGCCAAATTCCTGCTCCGTTCCTGCACACTGCAGTGGCAAAGGATCTCTTGTAACCAGAACTCTTTGCCACTGTTATTCTGGGCTTGCCAAATCTTTGGAAATGCAAGTTATTTCAAATGGTGGGTCCAAGCCTGCCCCTGCACAGGCAGGCAGAAATCCTCTGAGTTAGGATGTTCCCCTGCTCTTCGAAGTCCAAAGTTACCAGGCTGTGAATAGAGATAACCAAAGGTGCTTTTGTGGACTATATGACCCATCAGGTCTTTCACATCTAGAAAACAGAAATATTTTCTGCAGTTTAACAAGATATTGAAAGGCCAATCCAGAAAATACCTGGTAAAAAAATATTCAGACATTTCTATTTCATCTCCCCTAGTGAGAGGAGTGTAGCTCAGCTAGTAGAGGCTTACCTCAGGCTATAGCTCACCCTACAAGGGCTCATTCCTAGTTCACTCTTGTTATTTATGTACTACACTGTGTAACATCAGCTTAGGTGCTTTAGAAATAGAAGTTAAAATATATCTAGCTGTCCTTAGATGCGGGAGAGAATGGTGCTTCCCACACTTTATAGCATTCAGGCAATAGATGAAGAATTTTCAGTCACTCATGTTTTACTCCTGAATTGAGCAGACTGTCAGGAGATGATAGGAAATCATCCCACTTTATAGCTTAACGTAGTGCACAGACAAGAAGCAACACCTTCTAAAAGGTGCTTGCTCCATAGGCCCAGCATCGTCCCATCCCAAAATACTAACAGAATTTATGGTAACACTGTCATTTCACCATATGCATGTGCCAGTGAGGGAAAGACTTTCCAATGCATCTACCATTAACACTACATGATAATTCATGCAAGGAAGAAATGGTCGTGTAGGAAAAAAACAAAACAAACAAACAAACAAACAAAAAACCCCTGAATTCCTCTATCACCGAGCAGGCATAATAGAGGCATGTCAGAAATTCATGGTACTGGAGCAACTGGGTTTCTTGCTCACTGACCTGCTCATTTCTGTTCTTTCCCACTCCCCTAGATCTACATGTTTTGAAGAAACTGGCATCTCAATGTGATGTTAGCTGCCTACACAAGGTGAGCAGCATTTGATTCAAGCTAAAACAGGCTCATAGACTCTGAAGAGTTACAAATGCACAGATTACATGTGAAATCCTGATTAACTAAATAATGCAATTTTTTTTAATTGGCCTTAATGCTTACGTGTGAATTTCCTCTCTTCTCTGAGGAAAGGCGCTGTGTTCTGTGCCTTGAATACTGTCTACAGTAAAGGTTATGATGGCCTTCTGAAATACCAGCACATACCAGAACTTGGAATATTTGCCGACATCAAAAAAAGGAAGCTGTTGGGAAAATATCACAGCCCAGCAAAGGACTAGCAGAAGCCAGTAAAAAGACACCAAATGACTCTCAAGGATATAAAACTAGGTCCCAAAGTCCCACATTTGAAAGGAAAGTCTTCTCTGGCAAATCCACATGGGTAAGCACATAGTCCCCCTGACTCCAACGCACTAGAGTCATCAGGCCTACAATTTCCAACGTAACACTTTCTGACTCCTCTTCAATTCAGTGTTTGTTGGGAAACATCAAAGCCAGTGGAATAGTAGGTGTCCCAAAATGTCTTAATTCAGAGAATTAGTGTTAACCGAGTCTGATTAGCTCCATTTATCTCTAATTAATTACCTTTAACTAATTAGACACCCTGTTTCCAGTAGACATGGAGTCAAGTAGACTAGATTATTAGTGTAGTCATTGTGCCTTTACAAAATCCTGAAATTAATGAAACGTGCAAAAGAATCCACAGCTTTAATTGCACAGGTGTTGCCTTATGGCAAAGCTTTATCATCTGATTACACCAAGGGATTATTAGTGACTTTTTATATAGACGATGAGCCTGTGAAATGTACCTTAGCAACAGCTCATTAGTTTAGGGTTGTTACTGTATTATTTATTACATTCAGCCTTCCCCATTATCTAGATTGATTCATGGGCCTATATTTTCCTCCCCTCTGTGCAGGAAATAAATAAATAAACGACGCCTGGCTATTGCTGTCCAGCTGCAATACGAGAAGAATGCAGAACATATTCTCCAGCTACCAATATCCACCTTTTAAAATAAGGCTTTAAAGTTGATTTAAATAAAACTCTTCTTTTTTCCTTCCCTCGGCAAAGTAATCAATTTAAGCTTCTGTCAAACTGGAATGTTTTCTACATGCCATCCAAACAGTTTGGACCATCTTAAATCTTTTCAGATAAGTAAAATACATTACTAGACTGAAGAATGAAATACAATATACTTCATTCAAAATAATTTCTTCTGTTATAACTCATTCTTCATGAAATCTATCAGAAATATTTTATTTTGATGTTTCTTTTAACTGTTTAGGTCTTGGTTATTTCTTCAGGTTTGAAGGTTTTTACCAGATGGAAAAACTGCCTCAATAATAAGCCAAGACAAACAAAGCAAAATGTCACCCTATACATTAAGAACCACTTTCCCCATAGAGAATCTACTTGCAATCAAGGTTGAGAAGGCTTGACCTTACCTTCCCTTGTTCTCCTTCACAGTATGCTTCCAGACTCATTGGATATCACCGCTATAACAGCTCTAGTGCTGCACCAAGCAAAGGAGACATTTGTTGGCCAGCTGGCAATCCCTAAATAGTCAGTACACAAAATGATGAGGAATTGCTTTCCAAAATTATTATTCTCTCTCTGTGATACAGGATTATTTGAAAATTATGTAAAACCTTGCTGTTCACGTATTTCTAAGTTTAAAACAGTGGAAAATAAGCAGTAACAGTTATTACATAAGATATGACAACTAATATGAGCAGTAATAATGAATATTTAATGTTAAACATGAGCATATAACTTCTCATGTGTGCATTACAAAAATTATGAACTTCATTCTCAAAGTCGTGGCTCTAACAGACAGAGCTGGTATATAAGTTTGTACTGTGTTCATGGGGTATATATGCATATATATAAAAACTATAATCTTGCAATAATGAGACTAGCAATGGCTCAAGGCTGCTCTGCCAAATAAAAATTACTTGCATGAAGCTGTATAAAATGCAGAAGAAACCCACCTGCCATGGGTCATTTGGGATTGCTGCTGTTCCAAGACATCACCACCACCCTTAACAACTGGGCTGCTGTGGTTTCTATATGGACAAAAGCCTTGCTCTTGCTGCAAGATTCTTTGTGTGGGACCTCTGAGCACATTTGCATGCTCCCTGGGAGCCAAGCAGGTCCATGCTGCATCTGTGGAAAGCAGCTGCAAGGCCTCTCATCCACCAAAGGTGTGATGTTGGCAAAGATGTGATCCACACTCCCAACACCATTGCCCAGCAGAACACTCACTTTTTCAGTTTAAATCTTTTCAGTCACTTAGATTATGTCCCAGCCAAGTTTCTTTTTCATCAGGGCTCGAAACCTACCTGCCTCACTTGTGTATGAGCCCAGTCAGAAATAAAGACTCTCTTTCCCTTGGTCTCCTGGGGGATTCAATCTAGGTGGCCTTCCCAGAGCAGGCCAGGTTGGACTACAAAACACATCTGCGCCCACCCACTCACCTTCTGCGGAACATGACTGAGTGCTCATCTAGAGAGCAGGAGACACATGGCTAATTCCTTCCTTTAAAACTCTTCCACTTTCAAGGGAAATCCAGGAGATTCTCCCACTGTCTCAGTTAACGCCAGGTTGTCCAGCAAATTATCCAAAAGTCAACAGGTCAGAAAGACACAACACGAGAATTGTAGACCTACGTTTAGGTTTCAGCACTCGGGACCTTTGATAATTTACATTGGACAGTGTCAGAGACAAGATTAGAGGAGTGCTGGGAGCCCGACATCCTCACACAGACATGCTCAGTCTTGTACCTGCTAACTGCTGTGTGGCAGTTGGACAAGACACCGGCTCAAAAACAAGTCTTGCGCTGCCTTGTGGTGCACATCCACTCATCCCAGAAATAACGACTGGCTGCCAAAAAAATGAAATTACTTTTGAGGTGTTATTTGGTTCTTTGAAGTAGGCTCCCACTTCCATTTACGTTTTGATTTGTGATCAGACCTGTCCTGCATTGTCCCTGTCAGCTTCCCGTCAAACATAGAGTTGAATTCAAGAACACTGTCTTTATCTTCAACACAGTACTGAGCCCAGGATACACAAATGATTCTGAGATGAGACTGTTGTTCAGAGCTTTACTTCTCACACAGATTTCAAGCACATCCGTGGAAAACAGCACTTTCTTAAGA